>NC_092436.1:927500-1184609 GCF_036169615.1 Heliangelus exortis | reverse complement strand
GGCTGCTCTTCCCACACTTTGCATTCCCCATTCTCCTGGGAGCATCTCCAGGAGCTTTGCCCAAGTAGCAGCAAATGACCTGAACACCACTCCTGGGGGAAAAAAAATCCTTGTCCCTCTTTGTCACCCTAAATCCCCAGGTCCCCACCCTTCCAGTGACCCCACCTGCACTTCCTGAGTCATTTTTTGTGTCCCTGAATGGACCTTTTTCCTCTCTGCCCCCCTAGATTGGGCTCTAAAGACCTCAGGGATGGAACAGGTTGTGAAACATTTCACACAACCCCCGTGGCATCAACTCTGAAGTCCCCACTCAGAGTTTCCTTCCAAAATTCCCCAGGCTCCAGCACCACAGCACCCAAAGCAGCACCCAAACCACCTGGACCCACAGCCCAGCCACCTCCTGCACCTTCCCAGAAAAAAACAGAACCTGCCAAGTGTCACCCACACATGGAGGGACCATCCAGACCCCATCCCCTGCTTCCACCTTCACCCAATAAACCCAGAGAAGCTCCAGGGACACCAAGAAGGAGCCTGCAGGGAAAGCTTCCAAAGAGCCCCAAAACCAAAGCTGTGCTCATTTTTATTTTTTTTTTTTTTTTCCAGGCTTGGTCTGAGCATCTCCAGGAGATGCAAAGAGTTTTTGGAAGCTCCATCAGGGGATTTTCACCCTCTGGATCTCCACTCCCTTCCCATCCCACCCCTAAATCCTCTTTCTGGGCATCTTTAGTGCTGGTAAATCACCACATCCCACTCCTTTTGGGATGGCATTGGAATGAATGCCTTTGATTTTCTCCCCAGGTGACAGATGAGGTTGGTTCTTTTTTGGCATCCTGATTAGTTACTTGCTAATTAATCAGCTAATTTTCTTTCTGAGCACTCCCTACAGCCCCCAGACACCCCGGGAGCTTTCAATCATCACACCCCATGATTTCCACAGAGATCCACAGGAGGAAACTGCTGCTCAATAAATGACACCACAAAAAAACTCAAAATACATGTGAGATTTAATGAAAAGAAAAAAAAAAAAATTACAAAGTGAGTGGAAGGATTTGAAAGTCAAAAAAAAAAAAAAAAAAAAAAAAAAAAAGAAAACCAAAAAGAAATAATACAAAACAAACCCAACACATTTGGAAAATTAAATTAGAAAGCAGACAACATACAGGAGATGGCAGCAAATGTTTAAATGATTCAAAAATGGATCATTTTTCCCTGTAATACAGACCTTTTAGGGATAAATGTACAAACCAGCTGAAAGATGGGTAACTGAACAGCTTCTGGCATTTTTCTGAAGGGTTTTTCTTTCACTTCCAGCCTACAAGCTGGAAATATTCAGGCTGGAGGAGGATTTAGCATCCCCAGGCTTTTATAACTTAGTAAATAAAAAGAAATAAAGGAAAAATCAAGTGTTGGAGGAAAAAAAAATAATTATTTAGCCCCACTGGAGAGATGATGCTGTTGCTATTGCTCTAGGGGGGCTTTGAAGAGGAGGCCAATGTATGGGTTATAATCATAATTCAAATTTTTTCCATCCATCCTGAATGGCTCCAGCAGGAAAAAAGCTGGAAATTTGAAGGGGTTTTTCATGCTTTCATGGTGACCATCCTGACCTGTCATTAACCTGTTACTCTGGGAAAAATTAATTGATCTGTGATGAGCCAGAGGGGAATCAGCTGCTGGTGCAGCACGAGGTGGGGACTGGAAGAGCCACGTGTCTGCACACCCTCTGTCCCCAGCTTTATCCCAGCCTGGCCTTGAGAAGCAAACCAATGGTTTCTCATTAGCAAATTAAAAAAAAAATAAAAATAATAATAATAAAAAAAATCAATGACAATCCTGCCCCTGTTTTCAGGGGAGCTGGGAGGTCCTTGCACCAACACCAGGTTGGGTTTTGGCTCCGTTGCTCCAAGAACTCCACATCAACCCTCCCAGGGTTTGGGACTGAACCCCAAAATCCACCCAACCTGGGGGGCACAGCCTGGAAACTGGGAATATTCAGCTTCCAGCAGCCTCCCAGTAAGGGCAGGGGGGGTTTTTCCTCTCTGAAACCCATCCTGTTCATGGAGGTGCCCACGAGGTCTCTGTGAGCATCTTCCACAAACCCCTGGGATTTTCTGGATGCCCAATTCCAAAGGCCAAGGGCCAGATGGGAAGAGTTTAACACCTGAGCATAATTTTTTTTAGGAGACATAAGCCAAAAAAAAGCTGTTTAATGCTAAAGAACCTGGCTGAGCAGTCCAGCAAAACTCTCCCCCCAAAGGGCAGGGCTGAGTCAGGTAAGGAGTTTGCTGACACCATGGCTTAAAGACAAGTTTTGTAAAGACAATAATAATAATAATAATAATAATAATAATAAATCATCAGAAATCCTGCAATATTAATAACAAAATAAAATACAGACACTCCCAACCAACACTTAGCCAGCCACTCTTTTTACCCCCTCTGAAGGGGTTAATATAATAAAATCTTTGCCTTCTTTTTGCCTGTTACCTGACAGCTGGAATTGGCTCCAAGTGTTTTCCCATGACACCAGAGTCACTGAGTCTCAGTTCAGTTCTCATCCTGCCTTATCACAAGGTGGTTTGAGTGGAAACAAAAAAAATAATTAAAAAAAATTGATCCTAGTTGTTCCTCTGAGTTTGGCTGCCCAGGAAAAGGAGGTGTGAGGAGAGTTAAATGGGCACAAACAGAGCTCAAGATCAGGGATTTTTAGGGATTTTTCCTTCTTAGGCACAGAATAAGTTTAAGGTGAAAGATTAAAAGCAAAGATGATGGCTTAAATAGTAAAATACATTGGTACACGTGAGGAGTTACACAGATCCTGCAGTTCCACATTAGACAACAAACTCTTATGGAAAAAAAAAAAAAATCTCTCTATAAATGTTCTACTTGAGCAGTAAAGTCAAAACATTGTCCTCAGAATTTTATTAACCACTCTCCTCTCTCTTTATTTATATATATATATATATATATTATAAATGATGTAGAAAGTGTAACTCAGGATTAAAATATATAATTACTGGAATGAGGGTTAATCAGCCTAAGCCTCCCAGAGCTTGGTGGTTTCCTACCCCTTCTCCAAACTTCTTCACCTGGAGATTTCTGTCAGAAAAAGAAACCTTCCAGCATCCTTCACACCACTCCACGCAGGGGACAGGGAAGGGAGATGAACCTCAAGCACCTGCCTGAGCCAATTAAACCCCAAATCAACATTAAAAAAAAAAAAAAATTAAGAATTTAGCTGGGGGGAGAAGACGAGTTTAGGCAAAGGGTTATGGTGACCTTACACACAGCTGCTCAGGGTTTAGGACCAAACATCTTCCTTGAGGGATTAGTTGATTTTCTTTAACAAACTAGACATGGTAAGGTTACTTCTTGAAAAAAACTCTTTACACTTTTTAACTTCTTTCAAACAAGTTCTGGGCAGGTAAGAGCGAGGAGTGCAACCACTGGAGATGCTCATTTTCACTTTGGTCCATTCACACAATATTAGGAGAAGGGTCACAGGGTGGGAAACTCAAGCAACTTAACACATGAAAAGCACCAAGTCCACTCTTGGCCTGCAAGTCTGTGTGTGATTAACTGGAAGAAACATAAAAATAAAGAGAAAAAAAATAAAAATAAAACACAAGCGTGAATTCGAGTTATGAAAAAGTAAAAGGGAAGCAAAACGTGGCAAAAGGGGTTGAAAAACAAACACCACCACAAGAGGGAAACAAATGAAAAATAATAATAATAAAAAAAGAAGCCAGAGGAGGGCAAACACTCTTCAGGCATCTGGAGCCCACATCACACCAAGAGCCAGGATGTGTCCCCGGGGTCACCTCTGCCACCCTGGGCTCCCCAGACCCCCGGCTCCTTCCCAGGTGGAGAAGAAGAAACTCCTGGAATCCTTTGGGTTGGGAGAGAAGCCACTGGGAAGGCCCAGGGGAACCACCTTCCTTCAATCATTTTATCAGAAATTTTGCCCCCCTGCTTGAGCACAACCCCCCAGACACAACATTTGGAACCAGCTCAGAGCTTTGCAAATAAAAAAAAAACAAAACCAACCCAAACAACCTCAAACCCCACTTCCTCTCCCTAATTTATCCATTTTACCCCTTCTGGTGCTGCAACTCCTTGGAAAAGAGCCCTGGGGCCCCACGTGGGGCCCCATCCACAGGCTGTGGGTGCATCTCAGCTCTTCACATCCCCCCCAAAATGCCTCCTCCTGACCACAGCTGGTTCCCCATCCCCATCCCCATCCCCATCCCCATCCCCATCCCCACCCAGAAGCACCAAACCATCTCCCTCTGCTCTTCTCTCCTCCTCTCCTCCTCCTGCCATTGCCACCAGCCTGCTGGGGGGGGACAGGGAGCAGCTCCCACTCAGGCTGCTCCATGCAAGGGGAAGCACCCAGGAAAAGGGTGGGATGACAGAAAAGAGCTTCCAGGATTTCTCTGCCTTCCCCTGCTCCTGGAAGAGTGGCTGGAATGGCAGCAGGACCACCCTGCACATCCCTTCTTCAAGCCTTTTATCCCATGTCCCTGCTCTCCCGTGCCACCAGGAGGCAGCTGGAAGGGCAGGATGGACAAGCCCTTGGCTCCACACTCTTGCTGGCTTTGGGAATATCAGTTAAGCTGCAGGAAGTGCCAATATTCCTCCAGCCAAAGCTCCTGGATCTTGTCTGATGGGGAGGAGATGGGGTTGACTTCCAACCCTCCCTTGGGGAGCAGAGAGCCAGGGAGCCCAGGGCCAACCCTGCAGGTCCTGTGGCCCTCAGAGCCTGCTCCCAAACAGCAAATCCCTGCTCCCAAACAGCAAATCCCTGCTCCCAAACAGCCATAGCCACCAGGGCCCATCTCTCCTCCATCAGGACTCCCAAACCTTCTCTCCTGGTTGCTGTCTGAGCAGCTGAGCAGGCAGGAAAGGTCCTGAGCAGGCACCCAGAGGCACAGAAGAGCCTCAGGATCAGGCACTTACTTTTTCCTGTCTTTGTCCTTCTTCAGGGGTTGCTGTGAGGTAGCCTGAAAGGAGTGGGACTGCAAGGTTTCCACGGCCACTTTCCTCCTGTTGAAGGCATTCATCTCCTCCTCCAGCTCCCTCCTCTTCTCCTCCACCTTCCTTTTCTCCTCCTGGTGTATCCTCTTCAAGTGCTCAAATTTCTCATGCAGCTTGGCAGGGAGGAGACCACAGACCCCCTGAACATCCCAAACCCTCTGAACATCCCAAACCCTCTGAACATCCCAGACCCTCTGAGCATCCCAAACCCTCTGAGCATCCCAGACCCCCTGAACACCACAGACCCCCTGAGCATCCCAAACCCTCTGAACATCCCAAACCCTCTGAACATCCCAGACCCCCTGAACATCCCAAACCCTCTGAACATCCCAGACCCTCTGAGCATCCCAGACCCTCTGAGCATCCCAAACCCTCTGAGCATTCCAGACCCTCTGAGCATCCCAGACCCCCTGAACATCCCAGACCCTCTGAACACCACAGACTCCCTGAGCATCCCAGACCCCCTGAGCATCCCAGACCCTCTGAACATCCCAGACCCCCGGGATGCCCCTGATGCCCCCACCCCAGGGAGATGGAGCTGCTGGGGTAGGGCAGGCAGGGTCCCTGAGCATGGAGCTTGGAGGAACAGGACAGGAGGAAGAAATTCTGCACCATGAGGATGCTGAGACCCCAACCCAGGTTTCCCAGAGGAGCTGTGGCTGCTCCATCCCTCTCCCAGCCCAGCTTGGATGGGGTTTGGAGCAGCCTGGGCTGGGGGAGGTGTCCCTGCCCATGGCCCAGGTTGGGACTGGGTATCTTTAAGCTCCCTTCCAACCCAAACTGCTCTGGGATCCTGTGATCTCTGCCTTTTCACCAAAAGCAGTGAGGTCAGGGTAAACCCAGCTCTGGCTGATGTCCCAGAGCAGCCAGGCAGAAGGCAGGAGCCCTGGGGGGAGCAGATGGAGGTGCTCAGCTCCCCCCTGCAGCCCTGCCAGGGGCTGGGGACATCACAGCCACCCTTTCCTCACTGCTTTGGGTGCTTTGGGTGCTCCAGCTCCTGCCTCCCCAGGCAGGGTCTCCCCCCAGGGCCCAGGGGTCCCCCAGAGCTGAGCTGCAGCTGCTGGGGGGGCTCAGCCAGGGGGGGCTGGGGCTTTGTGCTCTGCCTGCACATCCTCCCCAGGATCCCAACACCCCCCAGCCCCAGCTCCTGCTCTGCCTGGACTCTGGGCTCCTCTCGGGGGTTTTTGGCACACTCACCTCTCTCTCCTTCTCCTTCAGCTCTGCCTCTGTCTCCTTGACTTTGTTAACAAACATTTGTCTCATTTCTTCCTCTTTCCTCTGGAGCTCGCCCAAGAACTCTTTCCTTTTGGTTTCATACGTTTCTTGGAGGCTGGGGAAGGAAGCAAAACAAAACCCAAACCACCAGGGAGTTAGGGATGGGGGAAAGCCAGGCCTGGAAGTGCTGCTGAGGGACAGGGAAGGGAACACCAAGGCAGCTGCAGAGCTCAAACCCAGCAGCTCATTTTCCAGGACGGACCCCGCTGAGCACCCTCCCGATTTTTGGGGTCTCCGGTACCAAACCCCGGCCCTAAAGCAATGGGAGGTGTGGAAGGTGCTGACCTGAAGGGCTGGCTGTCTGGGTCGGTGTCCTTGAAGCCCATCTCCTCCAGTTTGCACCTCCTGTAGAGCTCGTAGTGGCGGGTGTGGGTCTGCTCCCTCAGGTCCTCCATGTTCACCCGGATCAGCATCTCCCGCAGCTTCACAAAGTCACAGTGACTTTCATTCTCAACTGGGGGACACAAAACCAGCACTCAGCAAGCTGCAGAAGGGCTGGGAGGAGCACAGACACACACAGACACACTCCAGGGACTCCCTTCCCAAGGAGCTCTTCCTGGTGTTTACACAGCCCCACGGATCCCCCTCGACCAGTAGGTCCTGCTGGGAGGACTGGGAGTTGAAGGGGAGGACTGGCCAGCCCACAAAAGCCTCACAGGACATTCATAGAGTGGTCAGGGGTTGGGAGGGAGCTCTGGATCATCCAGTCCAACCCCTCTGCCACCCAGGAACACATCCAGGGGGGTTGGAAAGGGAGAAGGAGGCTCCAGCACCTCTCTGGGCTCCCTCACCCTCACAGCCCAGAAGTTTCTCCTCATGTTGGGGTGGAATTTCCCACGTTCTGGCTTCACCCCATTCTTCCTTGTCCTGGGCACCACTAAAAAAAGGTTGGCCTCATCCTCCTGACCCCTCAGGTATCCCTGGAGATGTTCAAGGTGAGGCTCGAGGAGGATCTAGGAGAGGGTATCCCTGTATCCCTGCTTTCTGCAGGGGTTGGACTGCATGGATGACCTCCAGAGCTCCCTTCCACCCCAAATTATCCAATTTGTTATTGATAGACATTGATAAAATCCCCTCCCAGCCTTCTCTCCTCCAGGCTCTCCCTTCCCAGCAGAGATGCTCAGGTCCCCTCATCCCCCCCACATCTCTCCATGGGACTCTTCCCAGCAGATCTCTGTCCCTCTGGAAGTGGGGAGCCCAACCCTGGCTCCAGTTTTCCAGGTCTGGAATACTCCTACACCCACACTGGTTGGGAAGGCAGAGCAGGTCCCTGGCTGGGGAAGTTTTGGGGTGCTCCTTACCTTGCACCACTCCCCAGGGGTACTGCCGAGCCCTCACCAGTTTGTTCCCAACCTTCACCTCCTCCGTGCTGCCCACCACAGCAAAGGGCAAATGGGCCTGGAAAAGAACCAAAAGAACCAAAAGCCATGGGCTGAGTGCACGGGATGAACCCTCAGAGGTCTCCTCAGCACCACATCCCCCCACCCCAAGCACCCAAGCACAGCATCTGCCTCCAAAATTCCTTCTTCCCCTTCCCACCCGTTCCCAGTCCTCAGAGCAGGCTCTACAAGGAATCCCAGACTGGTTTGGGATGGAAGGGACCTTCAGGATCACCCAGGTCCCAGCAGGACACCTCCCCCAGCCCAGGCTGCTCCAAGCATCCAACCTGGGCTGGAACAGGGATGGAGCAGCCACAGCACCTCTGGGCAACCTGTTCCAGGCCTCAGCATCCTCATGGTGAAGAATTTCTTGCCCAGATCTCATCTCAGTCTCCTCCTCTTTCAGCTTGAAACCCTCCCCCTGACCCTATCACAATTATTGCAAAAAAAAAAAAAATAAAAAGAGCCCATCCTCCAAATTCTCCAAAACAAATCAAAAAAACCCCAAAACAAACACCACACTATGAGAGTGAAAAAACAGCAATCAGTTTGCTATTGAAAGGTTAAAACCCCAAAAAAGTGGGGGGTGAAAGAAAAGACAAAGCATTTATGCAGAAAGAGCTATGCAGGAACAGATCCATTCTGCTGGCAAAGATAATTTATGATTTTAAGAATTTAGCACCAATTTCAGCTGCTTCTACTCCAGCAGCTACACTGAGCCAGGAGACAGAAAACTTGAAAGATTTTCTTGCTTCAGCCAGGTCTGAATTTGATCTTTGAACGTCCAAAAAGACAGGAAAAAAAAAAATAGAGCCTAATATTTTTGCTTCTTTATTTTCAAGTGGGGTTTGTCTGTTCTGAGCGGAGGAGGCAGAGCAATGTCAAATGTCCATTAAATGTAAATTTCAATTCAAATTCTCTCCATCCTCCAATGAAAAGCAGCCCTGGGGCAGAAAGACCAGATTCTGAAGAAAGGATTTTTTTTCAAAAAACCCAACAAAACACCTTTTTTTGGTGAGCTGAGCTCCCCCAGCTGAACCCAGAGTCGCAGATTTTGTCGATTCCGCACTCAACGGCCTCGGAGGGGATCCCCAGCTCAGCTTCCCAACCCATTCCCCGTGGGGACAATCCCCCACCGAATCTGCCTTTTCAACACATTTTTGTGCACTGATGTCACCACTTAATGCCACTTGTCCCTGGTGGCCAGGGGACTGGCAGGGTCACCCACGTTCATCACCGAGTTGATCTCCGCCACGGCTTCGTCGTCGGTGGGGAACTGGTAGATCTGCACCCCATTGCTGACCAGCTCACTCATGATCTTGATCTTAAACTTGTGCAGCTCACTCTTGGAGATGGTGTCTGCTTTGGCAATGATGGGGATGATGTTCACCTGGGGCAGGAAAAAAGGAAAAAAAAAAAAAGCAGCAGGTGAGCAACAGCTGCTCCTACCCAGGTTCTCCCCTTGCTCGATGCTCTGGGAGGTGCAGCTCAGCGACTCCTTTGGCTGCAAAACTCCCCCAAAGCAAAGAGGTTTGCAACAGATCCACCAGGAGGAGATCAAAGGCCCAGCTCTTTATGTATTTTGCTGCAGGGAGGGAGAGGCAGTGTCACTGTCACAGCTCAGGTGCTGGTTTAGGAGACAAGTGGAAGGATGAAAAGCTGCAGCAAACTGATGCTCAGCTGGGGGAGGGAAGGACCAGGACTCCTCAGACACCTCCACAGCAGCTCCAGGTCCTTCCCCAGGGCTCCCTGTCATCTCCAGGAAGATGACACCTCCTGGGGACACGCTGTGTGGACCACAGGGACCACCTGGGGCAGGGTACCAGGAGTTTTGTTCTCCCCTGGTGCTGGTTTCACATCAGGCATCAGCTGCTGATCAGCCCCCCAGGGCTCAAAGCCAGCAGCAGGCAGGGGGGGAGGTTCTCCTCTGCCTGGATCAAGAGGAGGATCCTTCAGGGATCCCCAGCCCACATCCTTCAGGAGGGTTGGTGCTTTGCTGGCAGCCTTTTGGTCCCCAGTGGGTGCCCAGCAAAATAAAGGAGCTGGCTTTCCCAGCTCAAGTCCTCTCTGTGGTGTTTCCATGCTTCTTGAGGGGGTTTTTGCCCCCTCCTCTGGTTGAGCACTCACTAAACACAAGGACATTTACTCACTCCAAAAGAAAATAAATCACCTTCATGTGCTCCTGGCAAAGTTATCCGAGAGGAAAAGTTCCTGCTTTTCCTCAGCCACAGCCCTGGCCTCCTTTTCCAAGGACTTCAAACCCAGGACAAAGTCTGCTGCTGATTCCAGTCCTCAGGAGGTCAATGTCCTCATTACAGAGGTACAAATGGCCCTGACCACAGCCTGGTTCCTCCCTACCTGCTGAGAGCTGAGGATCCAGCATCCCCCACAGAAATGGGGTCAGCTCAGGACCCAGGGACATCACAACCAAGCCAGGTTTCTCTCTCCACTCTTTTACACAAATCACTTTTTACAGAAGTCACAGCTGGGAAAGGCTTCTAAGAACACCAAGTCCAGCCATCAACCCAGAAAAAAAAAATCCTAAAGCATGTCCTGAAGTTGGGGTGCAGGCAAAAAACCCCAGAGGAGCATTAAGAATCTTATCCATGAGATAATTCTCTATTTAAGGAATTTAATAACTGTGTGTCCTCCCACTGACTGGGAGAGGGGTGCAGTGTCCCCTCAATTCTCAGTCCAGGTGCTGGAGGTCTTTGCTGGAGCTGGAATTCCAGCCAGAGGAATTCTGTGCTCTGGAGCAGCCACTGAGCTCACAACCCTCAGCTCCTCCCCAGCCCATCCTGACCAAAAACTTCCTCATCCCCAGAAATAACACTCCACCAGCACCTGCTGAAATGAGCCAGCTGGGGGGGAAAAGAATTTCTTCACCACCAGGCATTTCCAGCCTGGGAAAACACAGCTGGATTTTGTCCCCCCATCTCCAAAGTGTTCCCCTGTCCAAATCCCAGTGATGCCACCAGGAAAATCCCACCAGCAGCAAAGGGACAACCCAGCCCCAAGTGTCCCCACTGCCCAGGAGGTGTCAGCTCCCCCAGGGCAAGCAATGAGCCCTGGCTGGTAGCCCCCTGGTAGCCCCCAGGGAGAAGAAGCTGAAGCCCCATGGGCAGCAGGCAGCTGCGTCCCCACTTCCCAGGGTAGGGCTGTGGTTTGGAAATCAATAAATCACCTTCCCAGCCAATACAGACAATTAATTTCACTTAATTTTTCCCCTGCCACCAGCCACATCCCATCTTCCCATCACCAGCTGCTGGCTCTGCCTGTAACCAAACCCCTCAGAACAGCTGCCCATGAGCTCAGCCCCAGAGATTTGTGTGAGAGCACAATGAGAGGGTCTGTCCACTGCCAGCTCAACCCAGCAGGGATTTTGTCAACTAAAAAGCAAGATTCATTGTTGTTGACGTGGGCACCCAGCCCCCAGCACCTGGTGCCACACCACAGCTGGGTAAAACCAAGGTGTCTCCTGCAAAACCATCATTAAATCACTCCCAGGTAACACCTTGCACCCCTCATACACCTTTCACCCCTGTGGGGTCCCCTCCTCACCCATAAAACGGGGGTCACCAGCCGGGAAAAGCTTCTCAGGAGGAGGTGCAGGGCCAGGTGGGCTCAGGGGGTCCCAGACAGGGGTCAGGGAATGTCACCTCTCTGGGGTGACACCTCTCTATGGGGATCCCTGGCTGGGACAGGCTGGAGGTTTGGTGACATCCTGTGTGCCCTGGTCCCCAGGTGTGCTGGGAAGGGGGACGGGGCTGTCAGGCACAAATCTGGAAGTCTTGAGGTGACCCCAAAGCAGAAATGCAGCAAAAAACCCTCAGAAAATGTCAATGCCCTCTGCTTGCTCATCCGTGGCCACCACATCCCCAAATCCAAGGTGTTCTCCTCCCTGGGGTAAGAAAGGAGCTGGAAGCAAAGGGATAAAATTCCTGCAAACTTCAGTGGAAGTTTGGGGCTCTAAAAAGATATAAAAAGTTCTCAGCTTTGCACACCCCCAAAGGGTTTCTTCTGGTGCCACTCAAGGATCAGAGAGGAGATGTGGGAAGCTGGGAAGGGAGAAGGAAAGGGAGAGGGAAAAAGCTTTTGGGCCCAGCAGCAGCACACCAAGGGCAACCCTGGAGAAGCTCAGCTCTGCTCCAAAGATGTTTCTGGGGAGCCAGCACAGTGCCCAAAGGGAAAGTTTTCAGGTTCCTGATGAAGTCACCTCCAGCAGCCACCCCGGTGACCCAAGAGCCCAGCTCTGGAGCAGAGCCAAGGAAAAGCAGCTCAGCATTCCCAGGATGGCCAGGGCCAAGAGCAGGGACCCTGCAAGGAGGAACCTTTCCCAGCAGGAAGGTCCCAGAGGAGCTGCACGTGGCCAAGAGCCAGAGGAGAACACATCCATCCCAGCCCTGTCCTCCTGGGGACCCCCAGGCTCCTCTCCAGACCAAGCAGCAGCTGAAAGGCTGCTCTGAGAGATGGGAAGAGAAATAAAAAATAAATAAAGAAGAGCTGTTGGTGGCACCAGTGACCTCCTGCAGGTCCAGAAGTGTGTCAGGAGCTTCCTCCAAGCTGGAGGAACATCAGCAGGAGCTGCTGGAATAACCCACTGCCCCCTGAATGACCCATTTTTAGGATTCCTGTGACCTTCAGAGTCTCTCAGCACATTGCCACTCTCAGAAGACAGCACGACCACCCGTGGCATCACCTGGCACTGCCACCAGTGACCACACCACACACCAGTGGGCAGATTCAGGGCTTCTTCCCAGCCCTTTCCCCCCCCGTGCTGCCTCCTCCACCTTGGGAAGTCTCCAGGTCTGGTTGCTCTCAGCCCCTGCTGCCAGGGCAGGACAAGCAGAGCTGGCTCCAAGGTTGCCACAAGAGCTGGAACCCAAGGAAAAGCTCCAGGAGAGGCAGCTGGTGGCTGGGATAAGCACGAGCTCACCTGGGTATTGTGATCTTAGTGATGGATGTTGTAGACTTGTCAAAGAAATGGGGTTTTCACCTGATATTTGTCAAAAAAACAGTGAGGGGAAAAAAAAAAGCTCAACAACCCACTGAGGCAGACAACTTTTTTGAACCAGAGTCCTCAAAGCAGCTCAGGAACCTTTCAGGGAGGAGCCCAGAAGGGAGGAAACCTCCCGGATGCCAACGGAGATGGAGCAGCAGCATCAGGAGACCCTGGGAGAGGGAGCAGGGATGGTCCCCAAGCCCTTACCTTGCTGTCCAGCTTCTTCATGGTCACCAGGTCCAAGGATTTGAGGGAGTGTCCCGTGGGGGTGATGAAGTAGAGGCAGACGTGGATCCTGGTGTCGTGGTAGTTGAAGAGGGACCTGCGGATCTTCAGCTCCTCTTGCAGATAATTTTCAAACTGTGTATCAATGTACTCCACGATGGGCCTGTAACTAAAACCAGACCCTAAGCAACCCAAACACCCCTGAGCCCTGACCCAAACGTTTGGAAGGGTTAAGGAGGTCCCCAAGGCATCAGTTTTGCCTCCCAGCAGGACCAGTGCTGGGGTTCCCACCCAGACCTCAGGATCCTGGAGTCTCCTGGGGCTGAGGAGAGTGGAGTGTGGGGAGATGATCCCTGTGGAATCTCCTCCCCTGGAGACATTCCAAGCCCCCCTGGCCGTGTCCCTGTGTCACCTACTTGAGCTCATCTTGCTCTGGCAGGGGGGTTGGACTCACTGAGCTCCCAGGGTCCCTCCCAAGCCCTAACTTTCTGGGATTCTGTGAGCTTTTCCCAGCTCTGAGGGCTGAGCCATCTGGCTCAGGAGCAAGGAAAACCCTTGGAATCCCAGAAAGCCCTTACCTGGGGCTCCAGCAAGATGCCTGTGGGATTAAATGAGACGGGGCCAGCAAGATGCCCATGTAACTAAATCAGACATGGCCAGAGACACCCAGGACAGCTAATTCCCAACCCTGTCCTGAGGACAGCTTGTTAACCACTGACATTCCTGGAGGACACCACTGGGAAGACCTCCTATGACCTCCTTCTGCCTCCTCACCCAGCTCCCTCTGCGTTTGGTCCTCAAAGCCACCGCGGGGGAGCGGAGCCACCTCCTCCTCCTCCTCCTTCTCCTCCTCCAGCTCTGCAGGTACTTCCCCCCCCAGAAAGATCCAAAAACCCGAGCAGATGGCACGGCACCTTTCATCCTTGTTGATCTGGTCCCCAAACCCCACAGCATCCACGATGGTCAGCTTCAGGTGGACGTTGCTCTCCTGCAGCTCGTAGGTGCGGGGCCGCAGGCGCACGGCGCTCTCGTAGTGACTGGCTTCCTCTGTCTCAAAAGTGGTGTTGAAGAGGGTGTTCATCAGGGTGGACTTCCCAATCCCAGTCTCACCTAGGAAGGAGAGGCCATCAGCTCGCTGCAGAGCGAGGGATTTGTCCCCGGGGGCTTCAGAGAGGAGGGATTCCAGAGCAGCACCAGGGCACGGGTTGCTACGGGTGGCTCCTGGGCTGGGATGTCCTTGTCCTGAAGGTTATGGGTTTTTTTTGGGGTTTTTTGCATGTTGCAAACCCACCAGAAAGCAGTTTGGTCTCGTCTCCCCAGTGAGGACCATGCAGCAAAGCAAGAGCCATCACCTTCCCCTCCTTCTGACCTGGCTGGGATCTGCACCCAGGAAGGACCCAAGGTGCCAGCAGCATCTGGCTGCACCTCCTTGGACACCTCCTGGGCTGAGAAGCTGCTCGTGCCACCCCCAGATTCATATCAATCAATAAATAAATCAATAAATAAAACAGATTCATATCAATAACATTAATATCCCAAGAATAGTTTAACTGCCCTTCATCCTTCCCATTGCCAAGCTGGGGCAGGGGAGGAGATGAGCAACACCTCCTGGGGTGGAAATCCCTCTGGTTGGACTCACAAAGCTCCTGCCCCAGCAGAGCCAAAGGCTCCCACCCCATCTCCCACCCCTCCACACCAAGATGTCCCTAAACCTCTTCTTTAAAACCATTTAAAACCATTTCCCCTTGTCCTGTGGCTGGATATTCCTTATATAAAGTCCCTTTCCAGCCTTCTGTAGGTTCCCTACAGGAATTGGAAGCCAATCCACACCAAAAATAGGGAACTGACACATTAAAGCTCTCCCCAAAATTCCTTTGGGCAAGGAGCCTCCAGCAGTCACACCTCGGAAGCAGCCAGAGAGCTCAAGTTGAGTGAAATTATTATACTTTTTGGGTTTGTTTTTTTTTTTTTTAAGAGTGAAGCATCTGAGCTGCAGGACAGCCCAGGAGCCCTGGTGCCAAGGTCCCAGCTCATCCCAGTTTTCAGGGGATGCTCACCCACACAGAGGATGTTGAAGCTGAAGCCCTGGGTGACAGACTTGCTGACCAGCTGGTCGGGGAGGCTGTCAAAGCCCACATGGCCCCCCAGGGAAAGGTTCCTCTTCTCTTCATTCTGGGCAGGAGGAGAAGGAAGGAGGTTAGCAGGGCCAGGGTGAGATGGAACCACAGAGGCCAAGGAAAAACCAAAACCCCCTCACCCAAAGCCTGGGGTTGGCCACGTCCCAGAGCAAAGCCTCTGAGAGCAACCAACCAGAGAAAAAAGAGGGAGGAACACTGATTTTTAGGGGAACAGGGGGGAATTCAGCTGTCAGGTTACCAAGAAAACCCTGGCACCAGCTCCTCCAGGAGCCTGGGAGAGATCAGCAAAGGAATGCCCATCACCTGTGCTTCATCCTCATCCTCTAATTTTATTTTCTCAGACCCTCTGGCACTGAACTCAGCTCCACAGATTCTGCATTTTCCTCCCAAATGCTTGATTTTTTCAATTCTTTTTTTTGGTTTTTTTTTCCTTTGCTCTGGCCACACAGTGAGGTTCAGCTTGCTCAGGCATCCAGGGGTGCTGGTGGCAGGCAGGACCAGGACCCCTCTGGCTTTGCCATCTGCAGCCACAGAGTTTTCCCCCCTTTCTCTGCTGTTCCTGTTCCTGCCTCCCACGTATGAATTTTGCTCTTCCTTCTGTCCCCTCCCTCCCCCAGGGAGCTGGGCACCTGTAGGAAAAAAATGCTTAGAAAATGAGACATCCCAGGAGCCCAGGGTGACACAGAAAGGGGTCAGAGCAGCTGTGAGGTCCAGAGGAGAGCTGACAAAAGGATCATTTCTTTTCCTGCTGGCTGAGAAGAGGAGAATTTGGCTTTGCACAAATATTTGGATGGATTTTGCCACCTCCCTGCACCAGGCACCAGCTCAGGTTTTAAGGTGGGCAAGAGTTCAGGTGAATTAAAAAGAAACCCCAAGACATGGAAACCTCTGAGTTAAACCTTCTGCCATTTGTCTGTCCTCATGTGGAGGTCACAGAGGTTGGGAGGGACCTTGGGAGCATCTCATCCAGCCCAGGATGCTCAGAGCCTCATCCAACCTGGCCCTGAACACCTCCAGGGAGGGCACAGCCACAACTTCTCCATTCCAGAGTCTCCCCATCCTCCTCCTGAAGAATTTCTTCCCAAGATCCAGCCTAAACCTCTTTAAAACCATTTAAAACCATTTCCCCTTGTCCTCTGGCTGGATATTCCTTATAAAAAGTCCCTTTCCAGCCTTCTGTAGGTTCCCTACAGGAACTGGAAGCCAATCCCACAAAAATCCATTCCCAGTTCGATGGCTTTGTGCCTTTTCATTTGAAAGGAGAATAATAATCAACAACAACAACAACAAAAAACACCCCCAAGCAAACAAAACCAGCCCCCAGCAGCCTGAGATGACATTTGGGAAGGGAAATAACTCCAGGCTCTGAGGGCTGGGATCAGGCTGAGCATGCCCGAGGTTGGGAGGAGGTTTCCAGGCAACAGGCAGCATCACTGCTCAGGATTTCAAAATAGGCTGGAGCTCAGCAAGGCTGGATTTTAAAATAGGCTCCAGCCAGGCAAGGCTGCATTGAGAACTCAGTCATGCTGCAGGCAGAGGAAACCCTTTTTTTTTTTGCTCCTTTTTTTTATTTTTTTTTTTTTGGCATTCGGTCGCTCTGGGAGAAGAAAACACTTATAGAAAAAAATAAATAAAAATAAAAAGAACCTCTTCAAGGTGCCAAATCAACTTTGGTGAAATATTTGTCTGGGTGACCTTGAAGTGCAGAGTTTCCTTGGGGTTCTGGGAGCAATGATAATAATCTGGTTCCAGTCCAAGAGGCTGCTGATAGGGAAGCAGAGAGCGATTCGCTTGCAGCTGCCACTCAGCATCCAGAGGGGCTGTGCTGGGCTAGGGCAAACCACAGCAGCAAGCTGGGAAGCAGTAAGATTAAAAAAAAATAAAATAAAATAGGATAAAAAGAAAAGAAAAATAAAAAAAAAAAAGCTCTCATCTTTTTTCTCTCCATTGAGCTTAAAAATTCCGACAGCTTTGGGCGCACAACCGAGTCTTTCGGTCACTTGTGGGGTTTGGGGGGACTGGTTTGTGATTCCCAACCCAAAATCTGCCCCTTCTGGGCTCCCCCAGGGTAGCTGAAGGCCAGCTTGATGTGCTGGGTCACCCACCCAGCTCCTGAGGCACCCAAGGGATGTGGTGGATTCCCCCACTTTGGGTGCTGGGACAGCTCATCCAAAAAAAGAACATCAGGAGGGTGGGAGCAGATGATCCTTGAGGTCCCTTCCAAGATGGGATTCTGGGATGACACCAAGGTCACCCTCAGCCCTGAATCCTCTCCAGCAGCAGCAGCAGCCAGGCTGGAAGGCTCAGCACCAAGAATCAACCCAGGAGAGAAAACACAGCAAGAAACAGAGGCAGCAGCCATACAGGAACCTGGGCTGGGGGCTTGGGTTTTTTAATTTTTTTTTTTTTTTAATTTTTTTTTTTTAACAAACCAAAGCCAAAAATTCCAGGAGAACACTTTCCAAAGTTGGTGCCAGGCAGGTGAGGTGGCAGAGCTGGATGGGATCCAGCCCCCTCCTTCCTGCCCCAATTCCTGCCAGATGCCAGCTGGGTCCCTCACCCCCCCCAAGCCTGCAGACACAACCCCCACAGCCCCAGCCCATGGCCTCATCCTGCAGCTGCAAAGAACCAACCTCAACCTTCCCTGGAGCCCACTCCATCATTTTCCACGGGGATAATTAAAGAGTTTGCAGGGGAAACTCCCACCACCACCACCACCACCACTTCTGGGTCGGTGATGGGCAGGTACCAGGCCTTTCCTTGGAGCCTTTGAAGTTCTCCCCTGCCTTGAAGCCAGGAGAGAAGGGGATCATTTGTACCTGGAATTTTGTGGGGAGGAAAAGCTTCACCAGAAAGGTCAGGGCAGGACTGGATAATTTTTCAAATCCCAAGTTTTTTCCAGCACCTCCCCAGATGCTGTGGCTGGGCCGGGGGGCAATGGGTGCACAAGTGGCATCCGAGGGCAGAGCCATGGGAACAGCAGCCCCAGGGACATTGATCCCTGGCTCTGCTCTCACAGCTCCCCCAGAGGAGCTGCACAAAGCCAGAGCTGGCCCTGCCAGCCCAGATGGGGCTTTTCTCTCCAAGCTTTCTCAAAAAAAAAAAAACAAAACCTCCAAACACTCAGCTCCCAAGCTGCTGCAGGGCTCAGGACCAGGGATGCTCTGGGGACATCCCTGCAGCCCCAGCACCCACGGGACACATCCCAGCAGTGACATTTCCACCCCTGTCCCTAAAGCCACAAACCCACACCTGCAGCAGCTGAGATGTTGCTCAGCCCTTTGTGGGAAGGGAGAGGAGCAAAAGCAGAGGAACTCAACCAGAGATCCCAAAGCCACCCCCCCTGTGACAGGTTCTGGTGTTTTTTGCTCCTGGGTTTCTTTTCCTAAATGCAGAAGGTGAAAGGAGAAGGGTAAAGAAAAGTGTAACCAAACACCACCACCTTAAATGGCAATATTTCGTTCTAACTGGGGATGTTTGTTCTCAGAGAGCAATAATTCTTCTCCAAACTGCAATATTTCTCTTAGGAAACTGCAATATTTCTTTTTTGGAAGCTGCAACATTTTTAATTTTTTTTTAATTTTTTTTTTTCTTTTTTTAAGAACTTGACAGGATGGGAATTGCAATGTAAATCCCAGGCCCTGCCCCAGCAGCCTCCTCAGTGCACAAGCAACTTGTGAGCACTTTCTGTTCAAAAAATCCCCCCCCCCAAAAAAATAACCACTGGTTGGGCTGATGCTCAAAACCATCCTGCTTGGAAAGGAGCTCCAGGATCACTGAGTCCATTGAGTGAAGACACCCAGGGTCACACCCCAAGCTTTAACCCTAAATAACACCAACTCCACCACTTGGAAATCCATGCCCCAGGATGGGGGATTTCCCACTTTTTGCACCCAGGGATGGTCCAGGAGAGGTGAAAAGCCTGGGATGGAGGTTGCCCAGAGGACTCAGAGGGGACCTCCTGGGTGCTGCCCTGGAGATGGTGGCACCCAAATGCCACCCCAAGGGGCTTGGCAAAGGGCAAGCACCCAGTGCTGAAGGTTTTCAGCATGAGCTCAAAATTCCAGCTTGAGGAGCACTTAATGACAGGTTGGAGGAAGAAGAAAGGAAGGAAAAAAAAAAAAAAAAACCAAACCAAAAAAAAACCCCAAACCAACCAAACCAAACCCAAAGCCTACAGAGATAATTTTAGACGTGGGGTTTGTGGTGGTTTTCCCACTTGTCTTTCAAAAACTGAGCTTCAGCTTCCCTGGATACATCTCAGATGCTGATGGTGATGCCAGCAGTGTCCTCCCTGACATGGAAACCCTGAAGAATTCCAAGTGGGAACTTCTCATCCATGCCCATCACTGCTTTTCCCCCCAGCAATGGGAGGACAAAGCCCCAGTGGCTTCTTCCAACACCATTTCCCCCAGCAAGCTCCCAGCTCCCAGCCCACCCTGCAGCCTCCCCCAGGAAAAAGAACCTCACATTAAAAAAAAAAAAAAAACCACCACAAAAAACTGAAAAAAAAAAGCCCCAATTCCCAGCCCCCCCCCCCCCTTTAAACCACTCTCCTAAGAATGCCAGGAATTTTCCCAGACACTCAAGCCTTTATTCATCTCCCTCCCTGCTCCCAGCTGCACTCCAGGCAGGCAAAAACATCTCTGAAGAAATCAGATCTGGAGCCACCAAGCAGAAAGTGCCAAAGGAAAATAAAAACCACTCTTCATGAGAGAGTCAAAAAAAACCAACAAAACCTCCAAAGCTGAGCTCCCCTCCTTTAGGGCTAAGCAGAGGTCTTGGTGCCTCAGGTGAGACTTTTCCTGATGGCTTTGGGACCCATTTTTAAGAGGGGTTCATAAAGCTTGGGGGCACTGCAGAGAGGGATGCTCAGCAGAAATTGTTAAAAAAAAAAAAAAAAAAATAAAACACCACCAAAATCCCCCTGGTGCACAATGTGTCAGCAAACAGCTCAACTGCTCTGCTCCAGCAGCCTTTCCTCCTTTAAAGAAAGCACAAAAAAAACACCTCAAAATACTCTCAATGAGCCACAAAACATGAAAAATAAAATAAAAATTAAGACTCACTCATCTACAGAATGAAATGAAGAGGCAGAGAGTAAAGCTCCTCCCAGATGATGCATCCCCAACCTGTGAAGGGAACATCACTTCTCATTTTCTACAAACTTTCTGGCTTAAATTAATTGAGGTCTTTCTTAATTAAGAGAGGCTTAAGCATGCATTTGGTCCCTGTCCCAAGTCCTGGATGGGAGGTGACAAAGCAGCAGAACAGGATTTGCCAGGCATGGAGCACACAAGGGTTCTGCAAACCCAACTTTGGAGGAGGAGGAAAACTGGTTAAAATGGAGAAAAAATAAACAGCCCAAAAAATGAGAGACATTTCCTCCAAAATGACCTTCAGGGATGAGAAAGTTCAGCTTCTCCTCAGCCTGAGAATTCCAACCCCCATGAGCAGAAAATTCCAACCCCCAGAAAGCAGAAAAGCCCCAAACACAAGCAGAACTTTTTCCTCCCTCCTGTTCAAACAGAACCAGGGACACCCAGGAACTTTCTGGGCCACTTTGCTTGGTTTCTTCTCAAAATCCTTGACTTGGAGCATGCTGAGGCTTTTCCCTGAATCCAGTTTCACAATTAATTAATTGTGACAAGAAATTAATCCCCTTCCCTGAGCTGGGAAGAGACTTTCCCAAGTTCCCCCAAGGCTTCCATCCCATTGCCCCCAGGAGCAACCTCGTCCCTTCCCCACCATCCTCCCACCAGGACCAGGGGACACTTGGTGACAAAGTGACAAAGCCAAGGGAGAAATGGGGCACCTGAACCCTCAGGAGTGGCTTTAAAGAGGGCTGGGGGCAGCTGAAAAGGAATCTTAAAGGGGGGAAATCAGGAGCACTGAGCAAGCCCCGCTGGGCATCATCGGTCACTGGGATGATTGGAGGGATCACTTCCCATCAACACAGCTCATCATTCCCAGACATTTCCAGGATTTATTGCCTGATGGCAGGAAAAAACAGGATGCTAGGGAAAAGTTCTGTACCATGAGGGTGGTGGAAAAATGGCACAGGTTACCTGGAGATGCTTGAGGAGGCTCTGAGCATCCTGAGCTGGGTGAGGGTCCCTGAGGTCCCTCCCAACCCAAAGGATTTTAGGGTTATTCAGTCCCTTTTTAGACAATGGACAAAGAGGTTTTTTTGGTCTCACCTTGCAGCAGAATTCTTGGTCACAAACACCCCAGGAAAAGAGGTTTTACCTCAGCTCCCAGGGCCAGTCCCAGTGCTCCTAAGCTGCCTGCTCTCGATCCTATTAACACATCCCACCAGAAAGCCTCAAAGGGCATTAGCACAGAACACCTCTAATCTGGAGACTGGTGGCAACAGGGGTGAAAAAAAAAAAAAAGAAAATCTCTATCTGGAAAGTAAATAATAAACTGGGAAAAAAAAAAAAAAAGAAAAGAAAAGAAAGAAAGAAAATCTCTATCTGGAAAGTAAATAATAAACTGAAAAAAAAAAAAAAAGAAAAGAATGGAAATAAGATAAGCTGCTGGGAGGTGTCCCTGCCCATGGCTTAAGTCAGACCTGGGTGATCTCAAGGTTCCTTCCACCCCAAACCCCTGTCTGACCCCATGAAGCTGGTTCTGAGGCCACTCAAGCCAGGGTGCTCCATGGGAACCTCTCGTGAGCTGTCTGACATCCCTGGAATTTCAGCTCTGTGGGAGACCCAAAACTTTTTGGCTCCCCAAAGGAATCTGAAGATCCAAACAAAGTGGAGCCTCCCCAGCTCTGCCCCAGCAGCACCCAGGGCTCCAGCTCAGAAACCTGAGGTCCTCACTCCCTGCTTTGCTCTGAAAAATCTCCACTCTCAGCCCACTTTGGGGGGTGCCCATTCCCTGCCTGGCTCCACCATTTGCATCCCAGGGTGAGGAATCAGCCCCTGGAGAGGCTCTGATGGGCAGCACGTGGCAGGCACTGAGGAGAAGCAGCATTTTGGGATTTTTTTTTTTTTTTTCCTTCCCAGCTGGAGCTGTTGGGAGTCAGGAACCCAGTGGAAAGGAAGCACAAGACCCAAATCTGCATCATTCCCAAGGGCTGCAGCTCCTCCAGAACCAGCAGAGCAGCTTCTCAGGTTGGCAGCTTGAGATGTGCCCAGGACACGTTCTGCACAGTCCCAGTTCCTCCCAGTTCCTCCCAGTTCCACCCCTAGACAGTTGCCCCATGTGTCCACACCCTGAGCCTCTCCCTCCCTCCCAAATTCCTCCTCTTGGGATTGCACAACCCAGGAGAAGCCAACCCAGCACTGGGCCACCTCTCCCCTTCCCAAACTGGGGGAAAAGGGGGGGAAGGAAGGGGAAAAAGGGGGGGAGAAGGGGAAAAAGGGGGGGAGAAGGGGAAAAAAGGGGGGGAAGGGGAAAAAGGGGGGGAAGGGGAAAAAGGGGGGGAAGGGGAAGGGGAAGGGGAAGGGGAAGGGGAAGGGGAAGGGGAAGGGGAAGGGGAAGGGGAAGGGGAAGGGGAAGGGGAAGGGGAAGGGGAAGGGGAAGGGGAAGGGGAAGGGGAAGGGGAAGGGGAAGGGGAAGGAGAAGGAGAAGGAGAAGGAGAAGGAGAAGGAGAAGGAGAAGGAGAAGGAGAAGGAGAAGGAGAAGGAGAAGGAGAAGGAGAAGAAGGAGAAGGAGAAGGAGAAGGAGAAGGAAGGGGGGAGGAAGGGGGGAGGAAGGGGGGAGGAAGGGGGGAGGAAGGGGGGAGGAAGGGGGGAGGAAGGGGGGAGGAAGGGGGGAGGAAGGGGGGAGGAAGGGGGGAGGAAGGGGGGAGGAAGGGGGGAGGAAGGGGGGAGGAAGGGGGGAGGAAGGGGGAAGGAAGGGGGAAGGAAGGGGGAAGGAAGGGGGAAGGAAGGGGGAAGGAAGGGGGAAGGAAGGGGGAAGAAGGGAGAAGAAGGGAGAAGAAGGGAGAAGGAGAAGGGAGAAGGGGGAAGGAGAGGGGAGAGGCTGCAGGGAGCCAAACCTCCCATCCCTGCCTGGGGAGGACAGGACAGTGGGGACAGTTGGTGACAGGGCTGCAGCTGGCGACAGCACAGGGATCCTGCTGGAGAAGATAATATTTAGGGAGCTTTTTGGCCCTTCCAGTGCTGCTGGAGCCACAGCTGCCACCCCTGAGCCCTGCCACAGCTCCTGAAAGGGACTTATTCTTCTGCAGGGATCAGTGGAGCTCCCAGGCTGAGGGCACCCAGGGCTCCAGCTCCCATCCCTCCCACGCAGAACACCACGTTGCATCCCTGCTGCAAGAGGGGAGAGCCAGCCACGTTCACTGGCAGCAAGGAAAATGCATTAAAAACCAATATTTTTAATTTTTTTTTTAACCACCTTTTCCTGGGCAGCGTTTCTATTGCAAACAAAGCAACATTGCAATTAAATTTTGTGCCAGGCTGTGGCTGAGAGCAGGCAGGAGCAGAGGAACAGCCTCCTGGGGAGGGATGGCAGGGCTTGGAGAGGCAATTGGACTCCTCCAGTGGCAGAGTGGTTTTTCCCATCCTTCCTTCCCAAAAAAGAAAAAAATAAAATAAAGCATAAGCTGTGGGCAGAGAGCTGGCCAGGGCAGGGGGGGAAAGAAAGGGCTGCTCCTGCTGGGCTGGCTTCCTGGGGCATGTTACCAGCCTGGAGAAAAATCTGTCACTTCTGTTCCACCCTGCATGGGGGAATCACTTGAGGTTTTGAGGGTTTGTTGGGTTGGTTTTGGGTTTTTTTGGGTTTTTTTTTTTTGAGGTTTTTTTTTTTTTTGGTTTGGGTTTTTTTTTCCAGGCTAAAGGTAAAAAGAACCGAGCGACAAAAACAGGCAAGGAAATTTAACTCCAGAATTTCCAAATGGTGCCACTAACTGGGCAGAAAGACACCAAAAGAGGGCAGGGGGGATGCCAAAACCCACACAAACCCCACTTCCCACTGGGACAGAGCCACAGGAACGTTTTCCTTGAGAGTTTGATTAAAAGAAAATTTTTTTTTGTCCATTCTAATTCTAAAACGTGGTGGGTTTGTCTTTTTTGGGTTTTTTTTTCTGGCAAGACCTAAGGAGGGGTTAATTTAAAGCCAAGCTGCCAGCTCCCCATCACTGAGAGGCAGGTGAGATCTCAGCCCCAGCTCAGCCCCATCAGATGCCTGGGGCTGGGAGCACCAAGCTGCTGAGGTCAGAACCCCAGGAACTGCCCTGGCACCTCCAGGTCAGAAAACGGGATAAGGAAAAGCATTTAGGAAGTTTTCTTGGGGTTCTTTTGCCTTTTGAGACAGGAATGGAGCTGGGAAGAGGGGGTTGCAAGAGCTTCTGAGCAGCAGAACTGTCTCACAGCCTCGGATCTCATCCCATTTATTCTCCCACGCATCCTCAGCCCCTTCTCTCTCCATCACTTCCCTTCCAGCTTTTCCAGCTTCCTCCAGAGCTTCAGCATTTCCCTGGCTTTTCCTCGTGCTGGTGCTCAGCCTGTTTCCCACTCCCCATCACCCCAAGACCCTCACTCACCCAGCACACAGGCACCACAGGGCCAGCTCAGCACCAGGACAGGAGCTCTGAGGACAAATTAAATCATCCCACAACCCAACCCAAACTCTCCCAGTTTTCCTTCCACTCCAGGGGGAACCTGATTGTGCTGGAGGACTGGACAAGGGGAGGTTTGAAAAGGCATCACCAACCCTCAGGGTGTCACTGCCAGCTGGGCACTCAGGAACAGCTTCCCCATGACTAACAGGACCCACTGTACACTCAAAATCCTCCTTCAGAGGTTTGTAACCTTTTTTTCTACTTCCCACTGCAGATATGCACAGATGGTAAAAATAAACTGATTTATCATCACCTCTTCGTGGCAGTAAGGAGCTACACACCCAGCCAGACTTCATGCTCAGGAAACTGAGGCACAGTGAGATAAAGTGGCACCAAAAAAAATAAATAAAAAAAAAAAAAAGGAAAATAGAGACGCTCCTGAAGGTGCTCTCTCTCTTGTTTTTTTTTTAATAGAAGTGACAGAGTGACATTCCATTTTTTAAACAGAGTGACAGATGTCACTGCACCAAGCATTCCAGTACCCACACCCTGACCTGACAAGGTTTGGTTTCATTTTCTCCCGGGTTAGGCAATGCTTGAGGTCCCTGTAACACCTCTGAAAGCCTCCACAGGCAGCAGCAGCCACACCGAACCAAGGCTGGAAATACTGATACCTGCTACAAATGCAGAAAGAACTGCAGAGAGGCAGTGCTGGTGTTTCCATTCCCTGCCACTAAGGCTTTTTTTTACCTCCATCACCCCTCCCCGGGCTCTGGAAGCATTTGCTTCCTTAAATCCATTTTCCTTCCCAATCCATTTCCCTTCCTGCAAGTTTTAAGCGAGTTCCAGCCTTGCAGATTCATCCTTGAGCTGGGAAAAGTTTTGGGCTGGGATTCCAAGGCACGAAGCAGGGTTTGAGATTCTTGGCAGCAAGGAGCTGAGAGGGAAAACAGTAGCAGGGACTTGTTTGTGCTCCGGCTGCATGCCTAAAATCCAGACAAACCACCACGGCTCTTCCCGTTTCTTTTAGCAGCCTCACACCAGGCATTTCTGAGCCGGGAAAAGCTCTGCGATTCCATGCGGTACCGTGAAGGGCAGCAGGACGCAGCACCCGGCTGCTCCATCACGGCAGCCGCCTCCCAGCAACATCACCACCACCCACAGAAAAAAAAAAAAAAAAAAAAAAAAATTAAAAAAAAATAAATATTCAACCCCGAGACAAAGACCAGTTTGGAAGGGCCGGAGCTTTCCGCCGGATTGGGTTCCGATCCAGTTACACAAGCTGCGAGCTCCATGTTTGCTCCAGGGTTGCCTCATCCTCCCTCCCCGCAGTAATTCCACCCGCACACCGCAAACTTCCTCACTTTTTCGGAGCCTTTGGCTACCGCCGGGATGTAAACAAACTCGGAACCTCTCATCCCCCCCTTTCTTCCCGCCCCTCTTCTCCCGGTACCGGATCCCCCCCGTTCGGACGGTACCGGCACCGCGGCGGACAGACAACCCGAACCTTTTTTCCTTGCCGCTTTTAACATCAGAACAAACCCCCCCAGGCCTCGGAACCTTCCAGCCCAGGGCAGGACCTTCCCGCAAGGACCCTCCCCGCCGTCACCCGGAGCCCCCTCCCCGCAGACCGGGGGGAGCAGCGCCCGCCGCACCCCCTTTTGCTCTGACCCCAGCGTTCGGGGGGGTTCGCTTGGGTTTCGGGCGGTTTGTTTGGGTTTTTTTTTTTCCCCTCCCAAGGCAGAAACCCCTAATTTTTTTTTCCGAGGAGCCAAACATCGGGAAGCGGAGCCGGGGCTGCGTTGCCCTCACCTCGGGTCCCGTCCCGTCCCCACCCCCGGTGCTCACCGAGAATCGCTCCAGGTCGGTGGCGGCCATGGCCGGGGCTGGAGCCGCTCTCCCCGCCGCCCCTGGATGCGGCTGAATGGATCCAATATGGCCACTTCCTGGAAAATCCTTCCCCTCCCCTCCGCAGGCACCGCCCGACGGCCCGACCCACGGCGGGGGGAACCGGGGGGGAACCGGGGGCACCGGCACCCGGGGGCGGCAGGAACGGGACGGGGGACTGGCAGAGCAGCGGGGGTCCAAGGAGGGTCCCGGGGGTCCCGAACCCCCCCACACACACCCGTGACCGGGTCCGGATGGGGGGCTGGGGGTGAGGGCATCACCCCGTGGCACTGTCAGGAGCTGAGGGGGGGGAGCATCCTGAGCGGGACCCCGGGGGTGCGCACAGGGACAGGGGACACGTCCCCCATCCTGAGAAGCTCCCAAATGTTCAGCAGCCTGGGAGGTGATGGGTTAAGGGACAGGGGGACATTTTCCCTCACCCCATGAACCTCCTAAATGTTCAGCAGCCTGGGAGGTGATGGGTTAAGGGACAGGGGGACATTTTCCTCACCCCAAGAAGCTCCCAAGCACCCCAGGAGGTGATGGGGTGCCAGCCAAGTGCCACTGTCACACACAGGAGCCACCCCGAAGCTGCAGCCACGGCTCCCGAGTTTATGCTAAAGTACCACAGGGGTTCCCACACAAACCAATCCCATCACCAGCACCCTCATTTCTGTAACCCCCTCCCTCGCCCCCCAAAGCTTCACAAGGTGGTGTTAGCTGGGAGCGAAGTTTCTCTTGCTTTCTGGTGCCCTCTGGTGCAGCTCCCAGGACCAAGCCAGCAGAGCCACCACCTCTTGGGGCTGTCACACACCTGGGTCACCAGAGCAGACCGAACCCCTGCTCTGCCGGATGCTTTTATTCTCCTCAGATTTTCCCCAGCTGCTGTGCCCGGGGCTTTTCTCCTCATCCTCCCTCTTGGATTTCCAGTGGGAGAGCTGAGATTGGGCAGAGAGATCAAATATTGAAATATTTCTCCCAGTGCTGGGGGAAGAGCCCTGGGGGTCACTCTGAGCCTTTCCCAAGAAGAGCAAATCCTCCTGCAAATCCTCCTCCTGGTTATTCCCTTCCCAATAAACCAGGAAACAGGGAGGAGCTCCTGGGCTCGGGCCCTGTTTCAGTTCTTTTCAGAAAGGTTTGCCAAATTTCAAGCTTTTTTTTTTTTTTTTTTTTTTTTTTTTTTTTCCAGATAAGGAAAAGGAAAGGTACCAAACACCCCAGTTCCTTTTATTCACCTCCCACAAAAAAAGCAGAGTCCCCGGAGAGCCCTAAAACGGGGCTGAAGTGCTCGAGTCCAATCAGACCTCAGGTGGGAAGAGGAGCTACAATTCCCTGTCTCCTCCCTTACCTGTCCTTTGGGATCCTAACAACGGGCTCTGGCTCCCATGGTGATGGAAATAAAGGATAAAGGATAAAGGATAAAGGATAAAGGATAAAGGATAAAGGATAAAGGACCCGGCTGTGCAAGGTCCGGTCCGGTCACAGCTCGGGTGATTCCCAGGACTCCTCGGGATCCAGCAGCGGGAACTCCGGGAAGGAGCCTCCACCCCTGCAGGGAACCGGGATCCGCTGGAAAAATAAAAAAATTCGAGAAATAAAACAAATTCGGTGCGGGCAACCGAAGGCAGAGGGCAAAGGTTGCTGAATCCGAGGGGTGGGGGTGAGGAAGAAGGTTGGGTTCTCGCATGAAGTTATTTCAAGGCATTTTTTCTGGGGAATTTTTCAAGCTTTTTGAAACCTGATCCCTCCGGAGCAGCAGAGCTGTTTTCCTGCCCTTCCCGAGTCCCGAATTAATTCTGTTATCCCTCCATTAGTTCCGACTACAGACAGGTGGCAAAATTGCTGCATTTCTCGGAAAAGGGCATTGCTGAACACCATCTGTGAATTTATTTGCTTGGGTCACCAAAAACGACTAAAAAAACCCAAAAAAACCACCAAACCAACCAACCACCCAAACCCTCCTTCCTGTCTCAGGCACAGCTCGGTGTTTCGGCACCTAAAGCCAGGTTGCCCTCTGCCTGCAGCTTCCTGAGCCTTTTATTCGCTGGAGATGTCAGCAGAGAGCAGGAATCCCCCTTTGCCATCTCGTTCCCTTGGCCCATTCCCAAAAGTTCTCCAGCTCTTTCCCCATCAGCAAAGAGGAGGGAGCTCAAATCTGGTGCCCAGATGCAAGGAGAGCACTTGATGGAGAGGCAGAGCTCACGTTCCAGGCTGCCCTTAAAAAAATAAAAATTAAAAAAAAAAAAAAGATTAAAAGGGTTAAAAAAATTTTGGGAGGTGGGGGGGATGTTGTCTTGGGTTTGTTGTTGGTTTTTTGGTTTTTTTTTTTTTTTTACAGGCAAGCTCTGGAGTCCTGGTTTAAGACAATGTAAAACTCAACACAGATGGCTTTGTTCCAGGCACTTTGGGAGAAGTAATTGATTTCCACTCATTAAGAGCTCTTTTCCCTGCCTGTAAAGCACAGAATGTAACAACAGGAGGCTGCCAAAAGCTGATTCCCAGGCAAGGAGCTGGTTTTGCCAGGTCTGGTGCAAAGGTTCATCGTGGCATAAATGAAATTCTGAGACCTTGGAAGGGATGAAGGGTTGGTCCTGCTGTCACCTGGCTCCAGGTTGAGCTGTGATGCTGAGACCTTCTGCAGCTGGAGGCCTCTGTCCCTCAGCCACAGCCCCCTGGAAAAGCTGGAAGTTATTTTTAAACACCTTTTTATTTCAGAAAGAGCCATTCCAGGAGCCACCCTGCTGATCTCAGGAGCTTCAGAGGCAGGGAAACTGCTTCAAGTGGAGAGAAATGGATTCCAGGGTTCCTTCCCTTGCTTGGCATCTGTTGTCATGCAAATCATCCCCAGTGGCTCAGAAATTAAAGCAGATATCACAGAGAAGCTCCTGCAATGGTTTGAAACTGTGGGATATTGGTACCTGCACAATCCACAGTGAATTGAGGCTGAAATTTGAATTTTCCACAGGTAGAAAGCTGGAGCAGGGAATAAAGAGAGGCCCAAATGTGTCCCTGAAACCTCTTGAGAGCCTGGAATCTGGGGGAAGGAAGGAAAATGCCAAAGCAGAGGACGTTTGGGATGGGTCCTTGCATAATCTATGCCTAGCATTTAATAAATTTAATAACTCCAACCCCTGAGACACGAGGAAAAGTGCATTTGAGTGGTTAAAGGAGTCCCAACCAGTCACCCGGGTCCTTGAGCTACAGCTGAACCTTTGCTGTTTCTGTGAAAATGCCTTTTAGCTGCAAATAATCTTTCCCCCCCCTTCCACTCCCTGCCCCTTCACAGACTTTTGCTCAATTGTTTATCTCTGGAAAGTTCCTGCATTTCTCCACGGAACAAAGGAAGAGCTATTTTCCTCCACAATGCCTGCTCTTTGTTCCATAAGAACCTATCAGCAAGGAAAGGGGGAAAATCGTTGCCTTTGTCACCCCGTTCATTCTGGGAGCCCTGATTTCTTTCATTTCATTTCATTTATTTCATTTCATATTTATTTCATTTCATATTTATTTCATTTATTTCATTTCAGAGGCAAATGGGGTTTCCTGGAGGCCCCAAATCCCATCTGCAGCCAACAGCACCCAAGGTTCTGCTGTCTGCCAAGCAGCCTGACTCTGTTCCCCTTATTCCCTTGGAATTTCTCCCTTCCCTGTGGCTCGGGGGATATCAGGAGGGAAGGAGCAGCACCTGAGAGCCTCCTCCTGCAGTTCTGAAGTGGCTCTGGAAACCTCTTGGCTCTGACTTGGTGCTTTCCTTGAGCTGTGCCACTTGCTGCACTGTTAACATCCATAGCTTGGAAGTTCCTGAGACTTCTTCAGGGGAAGGAGAGCTCTCCTTTGCCCCACAGTTTATGACGTGGAGCCAGCAAACTCCAATATTTGTGGTTAAAAATAGTAGTAGTAAATTAACTTAACCATGGGATTCTCTACGTTGCTTTGGTCCCAGCCAATAAAGGAGAAATATCAAGACAGTTGCCTTGAAATCTCCTACGAAGCAGCCTACAGAATTCCCTAAATAGCCCCACAAAATTTACTTTTTTTTTTTCTAGGTGTTTGGTGACACAGAAAAAGAGGCAAAACTCAGGCGTTTTGAAGATGGAAATTTCAGGCGACTGGCAAGCACAACACCCACAGTGCTCTGAGGTTTTGGTATCTACACTAATAAAATCCACTCAAGCAGCTTAATTCCTGCTGCCCAGTGTTAAACTGACAGGAGCTCCCTGGGATCTGCTCCCCTGGTCCTTGGCATTTGGGAAGGAGCAATTGCAGACATCCCCTCTCCTCTTTCCTCCTTTCCCCTCTCCTCTTTCCTCCTTTCCCCTCTCCTCTTTTCTCTCCTCCTTTCCCTTCTTCTTTTCGTTCCTCTTTTCCCTCTCCTCTTTTCTTTCCTCTTTCCCCTCTCCTCTCCTCTTTCCTCCTTTCCCCTCTCTTTTCTCTCCTCCTTTCCCCGCTTCTCTTTCCTCCTTTCCCCTCTCCTCTTTCCTCTTTCCCCTCTCCTCTTCTCTCTCCTCCTTTCCCCTCTCCTCTTTCTTCTCCTCCTTTCCCCTCTCCTCTTTTCTTTCCTCCTTTCCCCTCTCCTCTTCCCTCTCCTCCTTTCCCCTCTTCTCTTTTCTCTCTTCCTTTCCCCTCTTGTCTTTTCTCTCCTCCTTTCCCCTCTCCTCTTTCCTCTTTCCTCTTTCCCCTCTCCTCTTTTCTCTCCTCCTGGGGATCTGAGCTCCTGCTCTGCAGCCACAGAGGATGCCAGGACCTGTGCTGGGTGACAGCCTCACCAAGACCCCTCCTTTGGGACCCCAACCCAGAGCAAACCCCTTGGCAGCCCCTGGGTGGTGGGACCTTGGCAACCCCGATGTCTTTGAACCCATTCAAGGAGCAGAATCTCCCTCAACATTTGTAAGGCACAATTTTTTTTTTTTTTTTTTTTTTTTAAAAAAAAAGAGCCTATTTCCCTGAATTAATTCCCCTCCTCCTCTCACCCATTTCAGAGCTTTAATCCTCGGGTGCAGCTGAAAGTTTGCAATGCAAAAAGCAGGGACTGCTGAGAGATTTTTTTTTTATGACTGCAATGGAAGGAAAAGAAACCGACGTGGGAAGGAAGGAGCAGCAGCTGATGACTGGGTGCATGCTCATTATTAGCTCTCTGCTGCAGGAGATGGGAAGAAAGCAGTGGCAGGAGAGGAGAACATTGGGCACAAGTGGCTGCCCCAGCAGGAATCAGAGGTGTGCAGCTCCAGGAGGAGAACACTGAATAGCCACGAGCAGCATGAAGATTACAGGCTCCTGTGGAAAGAACATTAGAGCAGCAAAATGGGGCTTTTTTGTTGGTTTTTTTTTTGGTTTTTTTTTTTTAGGAACTGGTGCAGCGCCAGCTTGTTAGCAAGAGATAAAATAGATATTTTTTTCTTTTTTTTTCTTCTTCTTCTTTTTTTTTTTTTTTTTTTAGAGCTTTGCACAAAGATGAAGAGAGAGAGACAAGGGGAAAGAATGCCAAAGGGAGATTGGGAGATGAGGAGGCAGAGGGGAGAACAGCACCCAGGAGCAGGGAGAACTCCTCCTGTTCCCTTCCAAATGGGGACTTTGGCTGCTTCTCCATTTTATTCAAGTTCTAAGGCAGTGAAAACAACCCCAAATCTATTTTCTCCTTCCATGCCCACTCCTCTACAGCCACTTACTTTTATCTCCCTGCAGACTCCCTGCCTGTTCACTCCGTGTTCCCTCTCCTGCTGTTTTCCCAGACAAACTGTTCAGTCATTCAGGAATCGATTTTGTGATCTCAATTGCAACACTCGGTGGAGGAGAAAACAGGTTTGCAGGCTGAACATCCTCCCCCTGGGAGGTCTCCAGTCCTACTCCTTCGCCTGGGGAAAGGCATTTGTCTGGGATTTAATTTGTTGGGGGTTTTTTTTGTTTGTTTGTTTGTTTTTTCCCTTGTAGAACAGAGAACAATAATAATGTTGCGTGCTTAAGCAGAAGTAATTGATGTGGCAGCTCTATGAAGAGCTCTCTCTGTTTTCCAGGTGTGTCTGAATAGATGCAGGCACGTTGTGGGGATTCCATCCTTTAGACAGGTACAGACACACACCTGTGTTCATGGCAGATGCACTACAGGTAAAAGACACCTTGAGAACCGAATCGTGGGATCGTTTGGGTTGGAAAAGACCTTTAACATCCCCAAATCCAGCACTTAACCCAGCACTGCCAAGCCGTGTCCTTCAGCACCACACCTGCCCGGCTCTGAAATCCCTGCAGGGTATTTAAGGGATGCTGAAGGACACAAACACAACAGATCCAGCTCACGGACGGGTCCCAAAAGTCTGACCCCATCCACCCCTTTTCTGACTTATTTGGAGGCTCTGACCCGGAGCAGGAGCGGCAGCTCCTGGGACACCTGAGGGCAGAGACCCCTCCACCTCTTCACACCCCAACACACACACCCCAACAAAAATCAGGTTTTTGGTTTTTAGGAAGAAAGAGGAGCAAACGTCTGAGGAGTCCTCAGAGCCCAGAACGCTCCCGACCACATCTCCTGGTCGGGAAACGCGAGTGGGTCCGGAGGCGGCTCCCGCATCACCTCACGGGACCCATGGTCCGTCTGGGGCAGCCGGGACCGGAGCCGGAGCCGGACCTGCGGCTGGGATTGGGATTGGGGTTGGGATTGGGGTTGGGGCTGGGGCTCCCCCAGCACCGCCCCGCAGGAGGAGGAGGAGGAGGGAAAGGAGGAGGCAGCGGTGCCGGTGCGGCTCCCGCACCCTCCTGGGGAGGCGGCGCGGGGCGGAGCGGCCCCGATCACCTCAGGCGCGGGAGCGGCGGGCGGGGACGCGCTCGCAGGTGCGGATCGCGGCGGAACCGCTCGGGCTCCGGGCTCCCTGCGCCGACAGAGCTTCCATAGCTCCACCGACAGCTCCATCACCGCCTCCTCCTCCTCCACCTGTGGGATGGCGGAGCTCGACATCAGCCCCGCGGCCGTGCTGGGTTTCCTGCGGGAGCGCGGAGGGCGGGCGCGGAACGCGGAGCTGCTGAGCACCTTCCGGGCGCTGCTGGAGGGCGGCGGGGACGCGGCGGCTCGGGCCGAGCGGCGGGAGCGCTTCAAGGATGCGGTGAACGCCGTGGCCGTGGTGAAGGAGCGCGACGGGGACAAGTTCATCGTCCTACGGCGGGAGCTGCGCAGTGCCCCGCGGCCGGGGGACGGGCTGGAACCGGGCGGCGATGGCGACCGACGAGCTCCCGGTGGGCACCTCTCGCCAGGGCCCCCCGAGGCTCTGCCGTCGGCCCCCCAGGCTCTGCTGTCGCCCCCCGAGGCCCTGCTGTCGCCCCCCGAGACGCTGCCGTCGCCGCGGGCCGTCTCTGAGCTCCGTGGCCTCTTCCAGGGCGGTGGTGGAGGGGTTCCCCTGCCCGCCGGAGCCGGGGGGTCCCGTCGGGAGCCGCTGCCCAAGCCCTGCATGCTGCCAGTGCGCTGCGTGCCGCCCCCCGCAGCCGCCGCCACCGTCGCCCCGGGACCTCCGGAGGAGCCGGGGTCCCCCTTGTCCCCCCCGTCGCTGGAGGAGGACGTCGGGTCCCGCTCTCCCGGGCTGAGGCGGGCGCCCAAGAGCCATCGGTCGAGCGAGGAGGTGGCGGCGGTGCCCCTGGAGGAGGCCGAGCACCGGTGGCTGCTGATGGCGTCCGGGGGGCAGTGGACTCAGCAGCTCCACGGGCTGCTCCTGGGTGACTCCAGCCTGGCCACCCGCAGGGACTTCATCTCGGGCTTCACCGCCCTCCACTGGGCCGCCAAGAACGGCAACTGCGACATGGTGACCAACGTCATCCGAGCCGCCGAGAAGGGGGGGACCCGCGTCAACGTGGACGCCCGGTCCCACAGTGGGTACACGGCGCTCCACCTGGCTGCCATCCACGGGCAGGAGAAGGTCATCAACATGCTGGTCTACAGCTACCACGCCAAGACCGACCTGCGGGACTACAGCGGGAAGAAGCCACACCAGTACTTGAAGGAAGGGACCTCCTCGGCAGTCCGGAGGCTGCTGGGAGACCCCAACCTCCCCCAGGGCACGGAGCACTCAGCGCCCATCAAGAAGAGCACGAAGCTGGCGGCTTCCATCCTGAGCTCCACCAGCACCTTCCTGGGGGTCATCTCCGACGACATGGCTTTCTACGACCTCACCAAAGGCCTGAGGAAGCCCTCGTCCTTAAACAAGCTCCTGGCTGCCACCACGGGCCCCAGGAGGAAGCCCAAGACCAGGGGGGGTTTCCCTTCCTATTCCTCCCTCTCGGAGGCGGCCGAGGATGAGGAGGGGGAGGTGGTGGTGAAGCGCAGACCCGTGTCTGAGCTCTTCTTTGGCCATTGACCTCTGCCTTCTCAGGGCTGAAGTTGTTTAATGATGGATTCGGGGCCCAGGTTTTCTCCTGCAGGATTTCTTCTCTCCTTATCTGTCTCTTTGGATCTTTAACCAAGTCCCTGCTTAGGGCCTGGCTCCGAAGGTCACTGGATGAACCTCAGTCTGCTGAGGAAGAGGAGGAGGAGGAGGAGGAGCTGCCCCAGGAGTGCTGGGACTGCTGCAGGGATGGGGGCAGGCAGCAAACTTTACACTGCAGGGTTGGGAAACTGAAACCACCTCGGGGGGAGCAGACGGGTTAAAATGCTTCAGGTTACAGCCTCTCCCTCAGCTGGAGAGGAAAAGCAAGGGAAAGGAGTGAACACTGTGAACAGCGAGCTGGCAGCTGGCTGCTTTAACGTGGCTTGGGTTATTAGAGGGAAGATGCAGTTTTCTATGATGTTTCTGATTATTTTGGTAACAGAAGAGGACTCTTTCTATTTACAAAGCATGCCTGCTTTTTCGAAACAAAGTTTCTCGCTATCAGAAATCCTAACAACAATCCCAATGGTTGCCTAGGGCGTTTTGTTAGTCAAACAGGTTCAAAAAAGCAAATAAAAAAAGCAGCCCTCAGCACTCAAGTCACCACGACCTCTCTACCTTAGTGTGAAGCTAGGTTAGGGTTTTAATTATTTGGTTTTTCTCTTCCTGCTAAACTTTTTGACCAAGTGGAGCTGACCACACATCTGGATGACACTGCCAGCACAGCAAGTTGAGTCCCTTCATCTGAATAAAAACCTTGTTGTTTGATAGTGAAAAACTGAGCTGAGAAACTGGGAATTGGACCCCTTTGGTTTTGACCTGTTGACAATAAATATTTCTAAATAATTGGGCTTGATGTTAGCATGGCAATGTCTGCATGACCTCTGAGAGCAGTGTTTAGCTCAAGAGCATGAATCAGTGACCTAGAACTAACTCTGATTTTCTCTTAAGGACATAATTGTTCTTTATATAGAACTCCACGTGGCTCCAAAAAGCACGCAAACCACAGGTTAAGTAACACATCTGCAGTAAGATTATTATTTTTTTTAATTACTGTTTGGTTAACGTGAAGAGGCAGAGCTTGGAACAGGAACTGTTTGACACTTGGGACCAGGCTACCAAACCTAAAAGTGTGACTAAAACCCCCTGGAACTCAGAGGAGAGGAGGGGGAGGCAGCTCTGTGCCTGCTCTGCAGCTCTTTGTTTGCTGAAACTCTTTGCATGCTTTGCCTTTCTTTCCAAGTCAGTGACTTCAGGAATGGTTGGGTTTGGGTTTTTTTTTTTTCAGCCTCCAGTGAAGCCTCATACTTCTAATTGGCTGTAAGTGGCTTTTCCCAAGCCAGGAATGCTGTAGGACTCTGCTGGAGGTGCAGGCTCTGCCCTTTCCTCCTTCCAGGAGCCACCTGCTCTGGGAAGAGCCTGGATTATTCTGCCCAGACTGCTTCCTGTTGGACTAATTAAGTTGTTAAACACAGGTTAATGATCAAGCACCTCCTGGCTTCTAGGGCTGGAAGTAAAGGGTTAAAAAAAAAAAATAAAATCCTCTTTGCTCCATAGCTGTTGGTGTGACCATTGACCTGTGAGGTCATTTGAACCCTTGGGTTGTGTGCACAGCTCAGGGAGCTCCAGGAACCAAACCAACCAAACAAAAGTCTCTCTCTCTGTTTTAAGAAGCCTTTCCAAGCTCACTGATGCTTTTTTCCCTCCCTGTATTTCCTGGAATGACAGAAGCAGAGGTGTGCTGAGGCTTCCTGTTGCTTCTGTGGGAACTGGAAACAGCCTCCAGTTTGACCCAGCCTTACTGGGAAGTCTGGCCGTGCATTATGGATCTCAGGCTTGATACCTGTTCAATCCACACAGCTGAATTTTTTCCTGCTCATTTCCTGCTCATTTTCCTGCTGGAGGTGGAGGCAAGGTTCCAGGGTGGAGTGGTTTCTGGTTAAAAAAACAAACAAAAAAAAAAAGTGACCAACCTGTGTGGTTATCACTTCACCCTCAGGAAAGTAGGGAGAAGGTTTCTGTGCTCCTGTGTTGTTGTGTCAAAGGAAAAGCAGCAAGAAGGCACAGCTGAGATAAGACTTCATTGCAACACCTATCATCATCATCATCATCATCGAGGAAAATTCTCTGCTACTTCTTCCTTGGGGGCATCCCCCATCCTCAGTTTTCCTGCTATAAAATGGAGACAATCACCCTGGTCACTTCTTTAAAGCAGATAATTAGTGCTGATATTTAAAATCAAGATAATTCATTTATTTTTAGGCCTGTAGGCAGCAGGAGCAGCAGCATCATCCACAGCCTGTGAACACCCAGCATGCAGCAAAGAGAAAAACCAGCTTGGAATTCAGCCTCAGAGAGCAGCAAAGCTGCTGCTTGCCTGACCCTGGCTCCTTCTAAAGATGATAACTTGGTTTGCCTGCTCCTCAGCACGTTTTGTTCTGAGGAACCCTCAGAAACCTGCACTGCAGAGGTTCACAAACCAGCTTCAGGCTTCCACCCTTTGTCAGGCTCCAACAGGTCTTGGGTTGTTTTCCCGAGTTGCTGGTGAGTGCTGGACAGCAAAACCTTTTCCAGAAAAAAAGAAAACCCTAGGAAATGCTGCTTCTGTGCTGCCAGGTTCTCCAGTTTCACCAGAAACCCCCAGCCCAGCAAGAAGAGGTCACAGAGTTCCCTCCAACAGCCCCCAGGGAGCTGCAACCAGAAGCTGAGAGAAGGCAGAGGAGACCCTTGGAGACAACCCCCAGCTGCCCCACTGCTCATCCCTGCTCCTCTCCAGCTTCCAGGAACGTGACCTACATTCCTGGGCTGCATTTGTCTCCTGCTTTGCGTGGTCAGCTGAGTGAAATGGCACCAGGACAGGTTTTTGGCTCTTCCCAGTGATTGGTACTACACGTGGGAACCCCCAGATGAAGAGGGACTTGGCTGGCACGTCCCATGGCCAGGGACAGCACAGCGTTTGTTTGTTTGCTGCAGAGGGAGAGCAGGGACAGAGCAGGACAACCCTAAAGCTCTGCAGCATAATGAGGAGCATTCATTTCCCTCATTCCATTCCGAGGTTCATTTCCCTCATTTCTAAGGCAAACCATGAAGGCAGAAGCCAAGCCCTGGGCTGTGTGTGCCACCCTCAGCTCCTGGGTGCTGAGTGATGGAGCCTGGTCACCTCCTGGCCCTCTCCAGCAGCCCACGAACCTCTGCTCTCCCCGAGAGAGGTGGTTTGGGATGTTCTTGTCCTTCCATCCTGGGCTGAGGGCCATTAGGAAGACATTTGCCTCCCCCTGCCTGTTTTCTCTGGATCAGGATTCTCACTTCCTTCTCTCCCCCTGGATTTATCCAGGAGATGACTCAGCTTGGAGGCTCCTGTGACATTTATGGATCTCTCTGCTAACCTTCTGTGCCTCTCAGTGCTGCTTCTGGAGTACATTTGGTGAAACCCCAGAGGCTGCAGGATCCCTACAGCCTGATTATTCCTTAAATGTGTTCATGGGCTCCCTCCAGGCACCGAGGAGCTTTGCAGTGCTGCCCTGGATTTATTTCTGAAATTTTCTTCATTTGGTTGCCATGAATTCCCCAAAGCAGAGAAAAAAATCCTCCTGCTTATTAAATGCAGCTCCCACAAGCACCAAACAGATCTTTTGCAGAGTCCTTTCACATCAGCCCCCACACCTCTCACTCAGCTCCTTAATTCACTCCACATGCACAAGTCCCACAGCACAATGCCCCAAGTGAAGATAAATCCATGCCCGGGTTCAAAAAAAACAAAAAAAATCAGCTAAAAATCCTTCAGCTTAGTGCCTGAGAGGCTGCAAGAGCAGCTCCTGATCCAGCAGTGACTCCCACACACTGCAGTGGGTGTAAAACCAAGTTGCAAATGAGCTGTGCTGTCTGCCAGCCCTGTAGCTGCTGCCAAGGCACTGTCAGGGCTGGTGGGATGCACGGGCTGCTCCCTGACCCCTTCCTCTGCCCCACACCTCTCCTGCTTCCCCAGCTCCTGCCTCCAGGCACTCAAAGGTCTCTTTCTTCTCCTGAAATCAGAGCCACCTCCTTTTGCTCAGCAGAACAGAAGCTGCTGCAGTTTTTTCCCCCCACACTGCTTGTGCCTGGGTGATCCCTGGACTCCCAACACCCTCCTTGCAGCCAGAGGGGATCCAGGCTCCCATTTCACCTCCTTCCTTCTCCCTCAGCACTTCTCCTTTGCATTCCTTTGGCTGGATCTGCAGGTAATTCATCCAGACAGAGCTGATGGCAGGTGTGTGACAGCAGTCCCCTGGTGACAGGGGGGTCACATCACCTTCCCCCTGGGATGCAGAGGTGGTGCCAGGCTCAGGGGGTGCAAGAGGAGGCTCCTGAGCAGTGGGGATCTCCTGCAGCTCTGCCCAGAGGCACCTGGGATCTCCCTCATTCCTTCCATTCCCCCAGCACACACACACAGACCTGGCTTCACCCAAGAACTGGCTCAGCAGGTCTGGGAGCTGGTGAGCAGCCAAACCCCTGAAGGCAACAGCTTTCCAGGGCTTGGGGCAGGAGCTGGGATGAAGATGAAGGCTTCAGGGTCTGACACAACCCCACTCTCGGTGCCAGAGGAGTCACAGTGCCAGGCCAGAGGACTGGTGGCAATTCACAAGCACTGCACAAGGTTTCAGGGTTCCACAACCCATGGAGGTGGTGGTTGCCCCCTGCCTGATGCTCTCCTCTCCTCCCCCAGCAGCTCAGAAGAGCAGTGACCTCTCTAGAGGGACCTCCTGGCCAGCACATGGCACCTCAGGGCCACTCCAGGCTGCCAGGAGGAGATGCAAACCCATCCCTGAGAGCTGCAGGCAGTGGCTGAGCCTCTGAGCACCCCCAGAGCCTCTGAGCACCCCCAGAGCCTCTGAGCACCCCCAGAGGTACCCAGGCTGCCCCTCAGCTCCTAAAGAGGACCCCCTGTCAAGGCCTTGGGATGGGATCAGACTAAACCATAAATTTCACATCATTTGGTGCCACCCCTTGGCCTGGGCTCACATCCCAGTGGGAAGCCCCAGCACTGCCTGGAGCTTGGTCAGTAACCAAGGATCAGCAGCCAAATCCAGACCCACCTGAGGATCCAGAGCTGCTGGTCAGCTGGCAAGGGGGTGTCTGCCTGGCAGCACAGAGGTTTCCATCTCACAGCTCCCTCCACCTTTCACTCTGCCTGGAATTCACTGTTTTAACAAAATAACAAGGAATAAGAGCCATGTGACATTTTGGGAAGCAAACTTCTTTGATACTGTTCTTTGAAGCAGCCTGGTGGGAGCAGCAAACATCCCCCCCAGCACAGAAAAGAGCAAAAAGGTAAAGAGAAACTGAACAGCACAGCCCCATCCTTTCCCCTAAAGGCAAGGATCAGCTTCAGAGTTATTTATATTGCACTTTGTGCTGTGTCTCCTGAAACACAAGCAGGGCTCTGGGTTACTTCTGGGGCCACGTGCAGACCTGGAGCTGAACACTGCCCAGGCTGATGCTGGAGACAAACAGGGAGCAGCTGAGGACCTCAGAAGCTGGCAAATTATTTGAGTTTTATTGCACTTTTGTGGGACTCCCAGCCCTCTTCTCAGTTTGCTCCTTGTCCCCCCCCTCAGTGCCCTCTCTCAGCAGCCAGGACTGGGGGGAAATTGTCCTTACCCAGCACTGCTCAGGCAGAACCCCCCCAGAGGGCTCCTCTGCACACACTGACATTTCCTTATTACTTCCTTCCTCTTGCCCAAGGGGGTAAACTCAGAACCCAAGGTCAAACAACCCCAAAACTGTCAAATTAACCCCAGGATGATTCCCCAGCCTGGGTGTTTATTGGGAGCCCAGGCAATCCCAGAGGAGCAGATGCCTCAGGAACAGGACACCTTCACCTCCTGATGCTCACTGTGGTTAGAACACACCCCCCCAGTACAACATTTCAGAACACACCCCCCTACTACAACATTTCCTCATTCCCAGGATCACAAAGCAATGAGAATCTGTTTTGCCTGGGGAAGAAACCTGCCTTGGATTATTACTCATGGTGTAGGTATGGAGCTCAGATGGAATATTCCTCTCACTGAACACTTGAAAACAAAGAGGAAAAAAAAAATAAAATCACAGATCAGATTTTAAATACAGCAACACCACTGGTTTGACTCACAACACACAAGAGTAATTTAAATGATTTTTGCTGAGGGATTTATAAAAAGCCTCCTCGAAAAGGGAATCATCTCCCACCTACCTCACCCTGCAGCAGAGCTTCCCCCACGTTCAGGACTTCTTCTTCTGCATGCTGACAGCTGGGAACTACCTAAAATCACCCCCTGCTTGAAAAAAAAAAACACTTTGAAAGCACAGTGAGGTCTTTGCAAAGGATTCTGCAGGAATAAACTCTGAGTTGAGCATTCCTGCAACTGAAGTCACCCTCACTGATTGTCCCTCTTTGCCAGGCTGTGCCAGCACAGCCCCCAGGTTTGCTGCCCTCACAAGAGCCACTACTGAACAGCTTCCTGGGATTCCACAGAGCCAGGAAAGATTCATGGGTGGCAGCTGCCAAGAAAGGGAATCATTCTTTTCTCCCATCCCAGTGTATTTTCAGGGCAGGGGTTTCCCCAGAACACTCCAGGTTTCCCCTGGCTTTGTGCAGCCTCCAGCTGAACACCCACATCCTTTTCCATTTTCAACACTCAGCCCACCCACAAGAGGCAAATATTTGTATGGTTCTTTTATTGGGATGATGTCAATCTGGAAACAGATGGACAGGAGACAAGAAGGGGGAATTCATGCCAAGTCAAGAGGAGGCAGGAATCCTGGCAGACATCTCCGGGCTGTGTGTGCTGCAGGATGCCCCCAGCTGGCCTGGCCAGAGGGGAAGGAATGTCCAAACCTCTGCTTGGAGCATCCTCAGAGCATCCAAGCACTTGGTCAATACTGTGGCATGTAAAGGATGGCAAGAATTCCCCCAGCTGAGTGTGGGGGGGGATCTCCAGTCCCCAGTTCCCACGTGTAAGAAGGAGCATCCCGTTTGGGGGGGGGGATGCTAGAGGGGGATGCTTTTCTCCAGGTTTTCTAATTGCTCTTTGAAAAATTTAATCTGCTCTTCCAGGTCCTTCTGCTCAATCAACAAGGAGGTCTTGAGCTGAACAAAGTGCTGGTAGTCCTGGAGCTGCTGCTCAGTGAGGTACTTGGCCAGGATCCCAAAGACCACTCGTTCCCGACGATCCAGGTTTTCCTTCAGGTCCTTTGCATCCTCCCTCTGCCTGGACAGGAGCTTGTGCCTTTCATTCAGTGAGTGCTGAGAGGATGGGGAAAAAAAAAAACAACAAAAACCAAAGCAGCATGCTGTGAGAAGTCAGCATCCCTGGCAGGCTGTAGATCTCCCTTTGGAAGCCTCAATTGATGGGGTTTAATGACTTCCTCTTGTGGCCTCTGGAGTTTTTTTACTCACTCTTGTGGCTTGGAAGGTAAAGACACCCAGCAGACCCAGGGCTTGCTTCTTCCCTGCTGCTCTCAGGAAAAATATCACTATTCTCAACACCCTGGTCATCTTGGAGCACCCTGTATCCAGCTCCAGTCAGTGGGAAGCTCTTTCAGGAACACACCTTTGGGTTTTGTGGCTTTTTAACACCTCGTTAAGAAGCGTTTTATGAAAGGTGTGACTTCCATTACCTGCTGCATGTGATAAAGTGACAGATGCAGACAGTACCTGTTCCTCAGAGGTTTGTTTTAGCAAACCCACAATTACCAAGCCTTGCCTGCTCTGCAGGATATTCCTAGCCTTTGGAATTTAGCTAATTCTCCTTTGGCTGGAATGGTTTGCACAGGGACAGCACCACTGGGAATCCTCCAGCCTCAGGACTGTGTCCATAATTACCAACACCCTAAAAATGGAGCCAAGGATCAAGAGCACTGATCATACAGCCCTGGGGCAACTGCAGGGACTGGGAGATGGTTGTCAACAGGAGCAGCTTTTTCCAAACCTTGAAGAAATTATTTTAATGTATTTACTACCAGGAGTAGCAATGTAACACTGAAGACACAGCAGCACACACCCCCCTGCCAGCCACAAAACCAAACTCAGTGTGAAATATTGCTCAGAATTATTCCTGATTTTTTTATTTTATGTTTATTCCTGATGCTCCAGATGTCACTGCACAGCAGGAATCTCTCAGTGCCCTGATCCAACAAATCTGTGTAGCCCTGGGTCAGCAGGAGCACAGCTCCAGGAAACCCCAACCTCAGCTTCTGAGCTCTCCAGAAGAGAGGGAACAGCAGGTATTGTAGGGATAAAAACACAACTTCCAGCAGTAAGGACAGCAGGAAAGCATTGTTCCTGCAATAAACTGGCTTGTTTCCTCCAGGAAAAAAAAAAGAGAGCTTGCAGACTTGAGAAGATTTCCTGGTGACATGAGACAATTCCTCATTTTCCAGCAAAACTGGCTGGAAGCTGAGTTACACTGCAGGGAATTTTATCTCAAGTTACCACCACGTCTGAAGGGGCTACAGGAAAGCTGGGGGGGGCTTTTGATATGTAGGGAGAGGGGAAATGGTTTCAAACTGGAAGAGGGGAGATTTAGGTTGGAAATGGGGAAGAAATTCCTTAATTTGAGGGTGGTGAGACCATGGAAGGTTGGCCATGGAAGCTGTGGCTGCTCCATCCCTCTCCCAGCCCAGCTTGGATGGGGCTTGGAGCACCCTGGGCTGGGGGAGGTGTCCCTGCTCATGGCCCAGGTTGGAACTAGGTGATCCTAAAGGTCCCTTCCATCCCAACCCATTCCCTGATGGAATCCCCACGCTTGGGATCCATCTCTAACTTCCAGCTCCCGAGCAGAGCTGCCAAGAGCCAGGAGGAAGCCGGTCACAGGAGTGACCAAACCAAGTGGAACCCCTTTTCTCACTTGCCCCTCACCTTCTCCTCAGCATCTGCATTGCCATCCATCCTCCTCATGGCATCCTGGACTCTGGCCAGGCGGCTGGAGAGGCAGAGCAGGAGGCTCAGCACCTTCTCCAGGTCCCCGATGAACATCAGGTAGCGCTGGCACTCGTTGGGTTTGCAGATGTCCTGCACCAGGGCCTCCAGCTCCTCCCCACGCCGGGCACACTCCTGGGCTTCCCCCAGGACCACTTCCCGTTCTTCCCAAAGGTTCTGCAGCTTCCAACGGAGCCTGGAGATGAGTTCCAGCTGCCCAAGGAAGCAAAGGAGGGGAAGGTGTTACTGCCGGAGAGATCCCGGAGCGTGGGGAGAGAGCTGGGGTTGTCCCCTCTGGGCTGTGACAAGTTTGGGGCTTTGAGAATTATTTGAAGGTCTGGGAAAGGAGAAGGGAAAAGAGGGGGGAAAGAAGGGGGGAAAACAGGGGGGAAAACAGGGGGGAAAGAAGGGGGGAAAACAGGGGGGGAAAGAAGGGGGGGAAAGAAGGGGGGAAAGAAGGGGGGAAAGAAGGGGGGAAAGAAGGGGGGGAAAGAAGGGGGGGAAAGAAGGGGGGGAAAGAAGGGGGGGAAAGAAGGGGGGGAAAGAAGGGGGGGAAAGAAGGGGGGGAAAGAAGGGGGGGAAAGAAGGGGGGGAAAGAAGGGGGGGAAAGAAGGGGGGAAACAAGGGGGGAAACAAGGGGGGGAAAAAAAGGGGGGAAACAAGGGGGGAAACAAGGGGGGAAACAAGGGGGGAAACAAGGGGGGAAACAAGGGGGGAAACAAGGGGGGAAACAAGGGGGGAAACAAGGGGGGAAACAAGGGAGGATTTAAACACCACCACTTAACATCAATTCACCCATGTGCCAGGACTTTACCTACTGGGAAAAAAAAATGATTCCAAGCTGCCCGTGCAAGTTTCCTGCTGGGGCAGAAGTAATGAATAAAACTGTCCACATAAGCAGAGGTGACATCTTAACAAGAAGTTTTCTCTTGTGGTGAAGAGGCTCTGATGGGCACCCACCTACCTTCTTAGATGTGATGTCATCCAGGTCCTTGGTGCTGCCCCTGCTCCTGCTCAGGACCTGGTTTGCCTTCGAGGTGGGATCTCCACTCCTTTGCTTGGCATCATGCTCAGATTCAGGACATTCTTCTGTTGCATCTCTACTGCTTTTCCTGCTGTTGGAACAGAAAAAAAAATCCCAAACATCCACGACAAACACTGAAGAGTTTTATTCCCAAACATTGTGCTCATGATTTTATCCATCTTGGCTGAGAAGCATTCTCATAGCAGCAATTTTTCTGCTTTTTTGGAAGACACAGAACAAAAGATTTGCAGCCCAGGTTTGTCACAGCTCCCTTCAGAAAGCATCACTGAGCTGCACTGCTCCTGTCACAGCCTCAGATGTTTCTTGACATGGAGATCAGAAAGCTAAAACATTTTGCTAATGAAACAAAAATAAAGCAGTGTGTTCAAGTCATCCTACCACCAGAAAATGCATGATATTCCTACACCAAAACACTTGTAACCACCAGATAATTTCTTTTGTCTACTTACTCATTCTCCTGGGCATGCCTTCCATCTCCCTTTTTTCTGTGTGATTTATCCAGCATGGAAACATTCCCAGGGAACAGACCCTCCATCAAGTCCAGCACACTTTTCCTAAGAGGATGAGGCATGAGGATGTCCCCCAGGGAACTGTCTTGGGCAACAATCTCCATGGCAAGCTCCTGGCACCTCTGGTCCTCAGGAGATTGTGCTCTCCTGCTGGGCTGATCCCAATCCCTCCTGGGGAGGAGATCCCCTTGGCTGCTCTGCTTTGCAGCTGAACCTTTGGTTGCATTTTTGTCCCCCTGGGGAGGCTGAGCCAGTGCTGGGGGGCAGGATGTGCCCTGTTCCCAGGGGGCTGCAGGTTCTCCAGGCTGCATCACATCCTTCCCATCCAGAGACTTCCTTCTGCTTCCCTCCTCCACCCCAGCATCTCCCCTGGTTCCACTTCCTGGGGCAAGAACAGAGGTTTCAGGGTTTAGGTCCTCAGCCCCCTGACAGTCTGCATCTCCAGGTATGGAATTGTCTTTACATTCAGGATTCTTACATCCAACTTTCTCAGGATCACAGGAACTGCAAGAAAAACAACAACGTTTCCTTCTCTTTCAGACACTTGCTCCACACAAGAGATTTTCAGGCTGTTCAAGCAGTAATTGCAATTATCTTTCCAGCTTCCTCTTTTTAATAAAGTTCTTAAAATTCAGACCACACAATACTGATTCATTTTGCTTGGGAAAAAAAAAAAAAAATTGGAAACGCACGGCTAATCATAAATTATGCTTTTTCACATAAAGTTCTTGTATTAATTTCCTTATTTGTATTAAGATTTTATGATTTTTCTGGAACTTAGGACCACATTTGAATACTTAAAGATGAGTCTAAGTAAAAGCAGCCAACTGAGAGCACATTCCCAGCATCCAGGCTGTGGCAGGTGCTGTTTTTCCGGAGCTCAGAGGAGGGAGCTGTGGTCTCAGGGATGGGGAGGAGCTCCCCCGAGCAGAAATTCTTCTCAAAACAGCCCCAAAATGAAACCAGCAGTGGAGCAGATCAACATTCCCATCCCCACAAGGAAGGATCCCAAGGCACCAGGACAGAAGCAGCCAGACAGGGCTGGTTTGGGGATTCCCATCCCTTGGACACGAGTTCCAGGAGGGCAGAGCCACAGAACCAGGAATTATTGAGGCTGGAAAAGATCAGCAAGTCCAACCAGAACAGCCTTACCTGGGGGGACCCAGACAGCTCCCACGACTCTGAGACAGGGTCACTGCACCACCCACACCTCCTCCTGTGTCCTGGGAACAAAAAGAGCACTTTGGGACAAGCAGCAGTTTCAGGAAGCTCTTTTCATTTCACTCTGGGATCTGTGATCCCCCAGGATCTCTGAGTAGCTCCACCAAGGTTTTTAGCTTGAGTTTGCCTCTTTCTTTCTACTAAAGAAATTGTTTGTAAGCTCTTCCTTTTCTTCCACCTTTTCTTCCTAGAAATCCAAAGATCAGCCACAAAATGCATATTTTCCCTGACTCTCCAACAGGCAGCACTGCTGGGAGTGTGCCAGCCCCTTCAGTCAGGTAATTTCAGTAAAATATTATTTGTTTTTCTGACCCTTTTATCATCATAATTCTCCTTGCCAACAAATCCTGACAGCTACTGGCCTTCCTGTTCAGCAGCCAAAATTGTTGGTGCCTTATAAAAAAGCAGAAAATCCTTTTCCTCCCTGCCTTTACCCCTGGGTAACAAACACCCAGACCCAGGCTCAGTTTCAAGAGTCTCACAAAGCTGCCACCTTTCTGCAATTCCCTTGGCCCATTCAAGAACACCTTGTTTGCTGCAACCTCTGCCACAAAACTCTTAGGAGTTATCATTAATCACAGATATTTAACCTCTTAACACTGCAAGCACCTCACCCAAAGTCCCCCTGAATTGTTTGCAGGACACTGCAGAGCTGAGCCTGTAATTTGCTTGCAGCCAGCAACAGCTTTTCCTCTAGATTAAGAAAATGATGTGGCTTCTCCTCTTCACCCTCTGCTGCATGCTGGAAAAAAATCATGAAGCCTGAATTCCTCCCTCGTGGTGTTTCCATGTGAATACTCCCAGAGTTCTCTAAGCCAGGCAGACACTTCCAAGTTGGACTTGGGCAATAATTCCCATTTTAATGCCATTCTCACCTGCGTGGAAGGGGGAGTGGATCTTGGTCTCTCCTGAGCTCTCCCAGATGCAGAAGCCCCACGTTTGCTGGTGCAGCTCCCAACCACTTTTTGGGGACCCAGGTTGTGCTCTGAGCCCCCAGTCCCAGGAGCAGAGCTGGGGTCACTCCTGCTGCTCAGACCCCTGGGGGGAACAAATGCCAAGGGAGGAAAACCCTCTGGTGATGTTTCTTTAGAGGCAAGTGGGCAGAAAACCTCAGTGGTTTGCAGCTCCCTGCTCCTCTGGGGGTTGGAAGCCTTGCCAGGAGCCCATTTGGGATGGGACAGCCTCTTGTGCTGGGGGGGCTGGTGCAGAGGGAGGTGCTGAGAGCCCCCTGCTCTCTGATTTCTCTTTCTTTCCATGTACTCCATCAGGGCACTTTGCTGGATCTGTTTCAGCTCTGTCCTGGAGATCCCTGAGCTGGAAAGTGCCCTCCCTCTGTTTTCCAGAGTCTTTCTCCTGGCTGCTGCTATATCCTGCTCACTGATTTCATCCCTGACTTGGCTCCAGGGCACTTCCTTGTCTGCCAGCTGGTTGAGCTTCTCAGGCTCAGAGTAACACAGCTTCTTCTGCTCCTTTGTCACCCTTTTCCTGCCCCCTATTCGACCTGCTTGTGGCCTCTTCACTTCTTCATCCCTGGGGAAGCTTTCCAAGGATTGGAGAGGAGAAGGGGAAGAAGGAAGAGGTCTGGCATCCTCCCCTGCACTGGAGAGGGAGAAGGACCTGAGGTGTTCAATTGAAGGCCTTTTGGAAGGTTTCTGTCTGAGTCTAACGGGCAAGCTCATCTGCAAGTCTTTTCTTTTGAAGGAGGTTTCTCTCAAAACCTTTCTCTGGGCCACTTTCAGCTTCTCTCTGTAGTCATTCTTGAAGCTCTCATCCGTGGATGAAGCAGGACTCCCCGGGATGAGATCTCCAGCCAGGAGATCCCCAGCCCTGCAGTGCTGGTGCTGCTGGCTCCCCTGAAGCTGATGGTTTTCCCTCTGGATCTCCAGGCTCCGTGCTGAGGCAGGGGGGCTGCTGGCTGGGAATTCCTTTGGTGAGCTCCCCGAGTCCTCACTGCGTGGGGTCAGCCTCTTGGGGTGCAGGATGGTGGTGGCTTTCCCCCCAGAAAGGTAGTAAAGCATGGGAGTTGTCTGCCTGCTTATTTGTTCACCAGAGAGATCATCCTGGAGCTGCTTTAGGAGCTGTTTGGAGAGCTCAGGGTGATATTTTTGAGCAGAAGGTTCTGCTTCTTCTAGGTGCCTGCTGGAGTCAGGACTGCTCTTACCAGCCCGGTTTTCTTTCTGGACTTTGGGTGAGAACTGAGATGTGGAATCCTCCTTTGGTCTGAAAATAGATTCAATCTGGGGAGTGATGTCACAGCACTGCTTCTTCCCCTGAGCTGAGCCCTCCCAGGGAGGCTGCTCCCCTCCTGCAGCATCCCAGCTGCAGGGCACTGCTGGCCTCTGCATTTTGCTTTGCTGGCTCAGGAGGGGCTCCCCAAAATCCCTCCCAGCTTCTCCTTCAGAGTCACAGCACCCATTTTCCTCCCCACAACTGTTCAGCTTCCTGGGAGCATTTTTAATCAGAAGAGCACTCTCTGTACACTTTAAGTCACAACTGTCCTTAAATACATCTTGATCCAAGTCAGAATGAAGCTTGGCCCTGAGCAGGCACTGCTGGCTGGGCTCTGGCACTGGGCTTTGCAGGTCCATTTCTCTGGATTTTGGCTTCCATGCGCTGCAGGGACAGGGTTTGTCTTTTCCTGCATCACTACCAGTGCCAGGGTTGGTACTCACTGGGTGACAGGACCTGGGGTTCATCTCCCCAGGAATTCTGTAAGTCTGAACCGAGTTATAAGCAGAAAGGATTTTAGGGACATTGGCCACAGAGTCAGTCTTTAAATACTCTTGGAAAATGACTGAAGAAGGTCTGCTGAAGATGTGGGGGTTACCCCTCTTTGTAGGCTGTTGGGATGGGCTCCACTCTCTGTTTTCCTCTGTCTTTAACCCCTGAATTTTGGCTACAGATCCCTCACTTGCAGAATCAGCAGAAGCCAGAGCCTTGCTTTCCAGGGCATTTCTCCTAGCAGCCACTTTCTCCTGCTCAGTTGTGCCAGCCCTGTGCTGACTCCAGGCTCCATCCCTCTCTGCCAGGTGATTTCCCTGCAGGGAGGGAGCTGTGGCTCCAGAGTTTGGTCTCCTTTTGGAGTTTTCAAGGTGTCTGGTGACTTTGTAGCTGTCAAGTCTGGCGGGAGGAGAAGGAGGAGGTGCAGGCAGAAGTCCCTGGCTGAGCATCCCTGGGGTAGGAGTGTGGCCACCATCCAGGCTGGTGCCCTGAGCACTGATGCTCGGGTCTGGGTGGAGGTACCTGAGGTCAGAGTTTGCTGCACTGAGGTTGTAAATGCCTCTTACATACTCTGAGTCCATGTAGGGTGCCTGCTCTGGAGGCACAGAGCAGTTCTCCCCGTGGCACGGGGGGCTGGGATACTCTGGAATGTTTGATCCCCCTGAGAAAGAGCTGTAAGCAGAGTCTGCTCTTCTGGGGAGGTGTGAGAGATGATCTGTGCTGCTGCTCAGCTTCACTCCTGCCAGGGCATTGCCACCATCAGAAGGCTCCACCAGCTCCCCAGCTCTGCCACCTTGCCTCTGAGCCCATCTTTCCATCTCCTTCCCAGATGAAGCCATGGTGGAGCATTTCCAGAAATCAAAGTCTGATGGAGCTGTTAGAGAAGGATTTTTTTTTCCTGGAGTCACATTCCTGTAATGTCTAGAGGATCCTAAAAAAGAAAGAGAAAGCTGTCAAGTGAGGAGACTGCAGCTGGGGAGATCCTGCACTGAGCTCGACTCCAAAACTCCAGTGTTTAGAGTAGCTGGAAGTAAATTTCTGGCTCCAGTAATTATCAGGACCTTGGGATGTTCATTTCCTCTATCACAGAGCAAACAAACCTGCAATAACAAGAGTTCTCCAAATGTCCATTAAATCTAACAGACCACCCAGACAAAGAGAAGATGCCCTCCCATTGTGACTGCAAAATATCAAGGGGCAGAATCCACACAACTTTCTGAATCTGCCTAGAAAGAAATCTGAGAAGTTAAAAATCCCAACCTTGATGCTGCCCAACCCTGGAGGTGCTCAAATACAAGAGCAGAGGTTCTGCTGTCAGTGCCAAATCAGGGACTTTTTTAAAAGACAGCCAAGTTGTTTTTTTTTTGGCTGATGCTAAGAACTCCCCTGGCAAACCCCACTGCCATGCTCGTGGGTGCCACAAACCCCTAAAAAAAAGCCAGACAAGGTGCCAGGCAGTGACCTCATTTAGTAATTCTCACTTCAATGACTCCTGAAGACTGATTAGTCACTAAAAGCCACCAAGCACCCACTCCTGAAGCCCTTTGCTGCTCCATGTGACACATCTGAGGAGCTGCAAAGCCTTGCCAACTCCTACCAGAATATTACTTGCCTGCTTTCTTCAAAAAGGCTGAACTCCCCAGACCTTTCATCTGCCATTCCCCATCCCACACGCCTCCAGTGGGGCCTCACAAAGCTGGCAGAGCTGCTGGGTAAATGCAAAAACCTTCCCATTCCTGCCCTGTTTCACAGACAGCCCTGGTATCATTCATTTTGAGCCAAAGGAAGAGCTGGGTGGGAGCCAAAACACACAAGTGAACTTCTAGAGGGGACTTGGACTGGTGGGGCACAGTAAATAAATTAACCAGAAACATTTCTGGGAAATGAAAACAGCAAAACACCCCACGGTGGGAATTTCTGAAGGGACATTGTTGGTTTTTTTTTTGGAATTTCAGCAAGCAACTGACTCAGGGACACCTGGTGAAGTTAACTCCCTCTTTAGCAATGATGTAAAATGCAGCTGTGAAATTTAATTGTCTGTTCCTGAAGCAAAATGAAGCATCAGGGGCTGCTGATGCCATTCCCCTCCTCTCACCCAGGAAACAAAAGCCTCAGGTATCTGGTGAAAGGAAAACCTTGGACTTGGGGAAGCTACAGAGACAGAAAAGCAGCTGAGAGAGCTCCCTAACACTAAAGGCAGAATCTGACTGGACCACAGTTGGTATCACATCCCAACAAATCTGAAACTCCAGAGCTGGGTGGGCTCTGGAGGTGCTGGGAGATGCTCAGGATCCAACCCCACGGGAGCCAGATTCCACCAGGGAAGCAGCAGAAAGATTCCTCAGTCATTATCCTCCTCTCTGCTTTTCTTTCAGCCCCACTTGTGCTCCAGTGGAACCTCTCCAAGCAGCTCCATTACCCCCTGAGCCTAAGGACACACAGAGCCAGGACTTCCTCTGCTCCTCTGGAGTTAACAGAGCTCCCCTGATGTTCAAGGAGAAAGTGGCTCTAACTTTTCACAGCTAAGCCCAGAATTTCAGTAAGAGCCCTGCTCTGGTTCATGGCCCCTCCTGTGGCTTCCTACCTGGCTGCTTCCCAAGATCTCTCCTGCTACCTCAAGCTACTTGTTTCTGATTTACAGTCAGGCTGGCAAGAGACTGAAGGGTTTTTGACTCAGGCTTTTGTGGTGATACCAGAAATATAATTCCAGCAGCTCAGACAAGCAGGGGAAGAACACCTGACTTGGAGACAGCAGCAGCAAGCAGAGGGTCCCTGTTTCTCCCAGGTGTAGGAGGAGATTGCAGCTCCTCGGATATTCCCTCCTCCACCTGGAGCCTCCTGCAGCACAGAGAAATGCTGGATAAGCCAGAGAATTCCCTCCCATCAGGTGCCCTCTGGTCCCCCCTCTTGCCATGGCTCACATTTACCACATTTGCTCAAGACCAAAATTCACACCTCCACATCCTGGAAGTGACCCCAAAAGCTCCAAGACCTGAAGCATTACACTGTTCCCCAGTAACCTCTGCAAAAAAATTGAATAATACAATCCTAAACCACAACACAGGGAAAAACTGTCACTTTTCTCCTGGAGAAAATATTTCCTAAATGTTTTCCTGGAAGCAGAACAATTGATCTCAACCAACTGTGAGAAAACTGCCCTCTCTTTCACGTGGAAAATGAAAACAAAAATGTACTTAAAACTCAGGTGACAAGGACAATGATGTTATTGTTCTCCTCAGCTGGGAGGTGGTGGAAACCCCCATGGATCAGGCTGGCTCTGGGGCTTAGAAATGCTCTGGCCAGGCTGCAACACAAGGTCCACATTCCAGACAGGCTCCCAATGTTTGCACTGTAAACTTCTGCAAGCCAAAGGAAACATGGTCTGCATCCACCTTTCACCCAACAAGAACCCCAGAAGATGAAGGGAAGAACATTAACATGCTTCAGGAAGAGATAAAGCCCCTAAAATCCTGTTAGGCTGCAAAGTTGGTTTGGTTTTTTAAAAAACCATCCACTTATTTATTATATTTACTCCACGAAAGCCCCAGACAGGGCCCAGCTCTCTCTGCAAATGCTGACAAATTGGGGAAGTGAACAAAAAAAGTCTGGAAGAGGAAGGAGGGGTCTGCAGGGAATGGGATTTGGCTGCTGCTTCCCAGCAGGCTGCTGGCTGGGGCAGAACAAAGCCCGGATGCCAGGGGACACTGTGTGCACCAGGGCTGAGATCCTCAGGTCTTGTGCCTCAAATCACAGTGTTCCAAGTTTCCAAATAATAAAAAAATGACCAAATAGTAGTGGCAAGGCAACGCCAGGAAGTTCCCACTGTTCAGCTCGTGCTGTACGTTTGCTGAGCTCAGGTACCAGTCCTTGAGCTCAAACTTTTGCCCCCCAGCATCCATCAGCTCCACTCCCTGAGGATTCAGGGCAGGTCTGGGTCCTGCTGAAGCCTCCAGCCCCTCACAGGCTGCTGGGCAAACACCAGGCACCACCTCAACCTCTTAATTCCAGGGAAAAATGTGCTCTATGTTGCACAATCTTGAATTCCTTGCAGCCAGCTTAGCAGGTGAAAGCCTCATGTTTCTGGCAAATCAACTCTGCACAGAGCAAAACCAGCAACTCCAGGCTGCACCCAGTTAACCAGTTACCCATCTTTTCAGGGCAGTTGGTTCCTGTTTGACCTCATTTAGATTCTATTAATTGCTGCTAACTAACCCAGAACTCACCTGCAGCTCTGTGCAATGCTTTTCCCACCTGAAACACAGGGATTTGGCTTGAACAAGCCTCTGATTTATCCTCCACAACCCAGGAAAAACACCCCCTGGCACTGAGCCAGCCACACAGTCCTGCTGCATCCTTGGGCAGCCCCCTTTTCAGTTTTCCAACACAACCTTCCCATCAGAGAAGGAAGAATGAGCATTTCCCTTAATAAAGACAACAGAGTTCAAGCCTTCCTCTGAAGCTGAGCTACTGGTGAAGCTGAGGTATTGGTGGTGAAGCTGAGCTATTGGTGGTGGTAGGGGAGGAATTTAACTTTTGGAAAAGCAGAGAGGATTCCTCCTCCAGGACTTTCTGGGGATGCAGGCAACCCCCTGGATTTCTGGATCCCTGCCCTTTACAAACAAAAGGGCTCCATGGAAACCAAGGGAGGGGGACACACAGCTCCTGATCCCTCTCAAACTCTTCCCTGAGCAAGGGGAACAAGAGGTGTGAGACAGGAGAGAAAAAAAAAACAAAAAAAAAAAAAACCCAAACCTGCTGGTATTATGTCATGGCCATGTCTGTGAATGCCCTCATGGGCCTTATCAAAGGGCAAACACCTGATGTCAATATTAACCCAAATTCTTCAGATTCCAGTCAGTTGCAGAGACTGCAGCACCTGACCCAGCTGGGTCACTGAGCATCAGATCACTCTGCTACCAAAATATCAGCTCAGAGCCTCTTGCTCTGGCAGACAAACTGCCCAGGGCAGGCTGGAGGGGCTGAAATCTTGGGGCAGGTGAGTAAAGAGCCTCTGGTTTCTCAGGAACCTTTGGTAGGTCACCAGGTTCCCACATCTCCATCCAGGACACAGCTCTGAGCTGAGCTCTGTGTTCCCAGGGGCTGCAGCTCTGACTGAGAAGCAAGATGTCTGGAAATAAGAGCTGCTCTTTTGAGCAGACTGGGAAATATTCAGAAATTCCAGACAAATGTCTGAGGTCTTCAAATTCCATCACCCTCACACAACTGTTGAAAGGGTCAGAGAAAGAGTGGCTGGCTGAGCAGCTTTGTGCCCAGCATCCCTGAAAGCCCCTGTTTCTCTCTCAGCCCTTTTTCTTTTTTTAGTATTATTATTTTTCTTATCTATAATCACCAGTTTTATCCCCTAGGACTTCCAGCTTTAGCTTTCAAGCAGGGGAGCATCAGAAAAGAACACACCAGGTGACATTAGCTCCTTCAGCTGAGTGGAAAATTCACATTCTGCTCCTCAGTATTTTTCCTGCAAAGGTCTCTGAAGAGTCTAAAAATGAGATTTCTCCTTTCATGCCATTTCCAGAACTATCCTGCAGGTAGCTGATGGCTGCCAAGGGTATCAGACATCAAAACCCAAGGACAAGCTTTCAAGTTGGGCTTTGAGGGGCTCAGAGGGAAACTCCCCCTGGTGCTGAGAGCCAGGGCAAGGCAAAGCATCAGACATCCATCCTCCACGTGGGATTTTGAGGAGCTTTGTCTCACAGACACAGAAATCATTTTCACCACAGTCTGTGGAACACAAACACTCCCAGTAAAAACCAGAGATAGAGACTTAATGCTTCCTGGAGCTATGGAACTGTCTTGAGTAATTTAGAGAAGGACGGAAATTAATAATAATGCATCCCAATATCCTTTTCTTTGGGGGGATGAGGAGAAGGGAGGATAAATCTTCCTCCAGCTCCTTACCCAGCTATGCCAGGCTCTGTAAGGAAGAGATTCCTGCTGACCAGTGAGGGCTTGAGCCAGACCTGGCCCATCCTACACCTTCCCTGGAGTCACTTCCCAAGCAGTGATGTTCAGAGCTTCAGGAACGTGCACACTGGGATGATGGGAAGCTCTGGCCCAAATAAAATGTTTTTGGACCCAAGAACCATGGTCCAATCCCTGGCAAAGGATTTAATGAGGAAGATCAGGTCTGGCAATTCTTCACAGCCCTGAGAGAGACCTTTCCTGAGCACCCACCAGAGTCTGACCTTTTAATTAGAGCTCTCACCCACCACATACCTCCCCATTGTCCTGGAATTCCCTGACTCTCTTCATTCAGCCTCAAAAAAAATTTCTCTTGGCTTCCACCATCATTACTCCTTAATCTGCTGAAGACCAAACACTTCTTTTTGTTTCTTCCTCTAAAAGAACTTCTCCAAAAAAACCATGCTTTGGCCAGAAAACACAGCTCCATCCCAAATGTATACATCTCCTTCCAGTTGTTTCCATTCCTCCCTTCTCACTTCATCACAACCTTTCCTTTCCTTCCCTTCCCTTCTTTCCTACCTTTCCCTTTCCCTTCCCTTCTTCCCTTCTTCCCTTCCCTTCCTCCTTTCCTTTCTCCTTTCCCTTTCCTCTCCTCTTTCCTTTTCTTTCTTTTTTCTTTTCTCTTTTCTTACCCTTACCAAGTTCATTTGATGCCATAAATTCACCCTCCATCCTGCCTTTACAGGCTTATCAAAACAGACTCAAACCCAGTCAAGAGCATTAAAGAATTCCAGACTCTAAGGAATTCAGATTTTTAGAAAGAAAACCCACCCACAAACAGAGAAACAAGGAACCTCCAGCAGAGCAGGGCACAGCTGAGGCCCTGATGGACAAACCAACCAGCCTGAGCAGGGAGCAAGGAAAAAAAAAGTCTGATTTCCAGGAGCAGTGGGAAGAGCAGACTCAGAAGATCTTTTCTCATTTCTGCCCCACTGACTGCTCCTCAGCAAGAGCAGGGAAAAAGAAAAATCTCACAGTTTTAACACAGGACTCTGTGTAAAACAGCTTATAAATTATGCCCATTATTAATGGTCTTTAATTAGAAAAAAGCCCACGTGCTTCTAGCAGGCAGCTCCATCAATAGCCACACATCCCAAACCAAAAGCATTCAGAATTTGCCTTTATTATTTGCTTTATTAGAGCTCTGGGAGAGCAAACTCTCACTCAGACTTCAGAGAGCTGCCTGGCTGGGAAAAGCCATGAAGTCATCTTATCTTTTGAAGTCCAGTGGTTTTCTGGCAGCCAAATCTGCTTCCTGCTGTTGGAATAGAAAACTCTTCTCAGGACTTTAATGGATGGCTCTGCCCAAGATAGAAAGAGGCTGCAGACTCCACTTTCCTGGTGCTCTAAGGGTCTTTTCCACAGACAAAAAACTGCCCTGAGAGCAGCCACTGCTGCTGTGGGTCAGTACAGAGGCACAGGGGACAGGGCAGGGACAGCACCCAGCTCCCATCAGATGGGTGGTGGAACCCCAGGTGCCACACCAGAGCATCCATGTCCACTCCAGGAGCAAGATTGGTCCCTTAAACCTTACAATTTTAAGCACACTCACAATGTTAAGGATGCATTTTCAGGTATAAATCCAGTTCTGCCCTTGTTCACTTACTTGGTTCTAATCACAAATTTACCTATAAAAAATCTCACCTTGCCCACACAGAGACAGGGAGGGGAAGCCCTGAAGCCCAGGGTGCCTTCTACAACCTGAGGCTGCCTGGAACCCCAGGTTAAACATTTCAAAATGTGGTTTTAATATTTTCCAAGCTATATCCTGCTCCTTCCTCTGTTTTCCTGCTGACTCCTGCAGAAAGGTGCCTCTGGATGGGGGCAGATGGACTTTGGCAGCAGAAGCTCTGGAAAAAGCCCCGGAGCCAATTTAGTCCTTGATGGGGAAAAAGGATTGACAGGGAACATCAACACTTCTCCAGCACGACTTTTTCTCCTCCTGCCACCTCCACAGCTCACTCCTGGGTCTCTTCCTACCAGATTTGCAGCAAACAGAAGATGAGCAGCGTGGGGTGACCAGAACATCACCTCCCTTCTTGTCACATACACAGGCAGGGCAAATCCAGGCACATCCAGCAACTGCTGGATTCCAGAGACAATAAATCCCAGATACAGCCACCTAAACGAGACCCCCCCACACCCACTGACACAACATTTGGCTTCATCACCTCTAGAAACCCAAAGTTCACAGGTAGCACAGCTTCCTACCTCCAATTTGCTCCTTAGAAAAGCCAGGCTACTGCTTTGGCCCCACAGCCCAGCTCCCTCCACAGAAAAACTCTGGAAGCCAAGGCAAAAGAAATGGCAAAGATCAGAACCTGCAGCATCTCCAGGGACAGGGACAGGGGGTTGGAGGCCACGTCCCCAGGCTCTCACCTGGCCCAGGTGCCACCAGGACGTCTCGGTGGCAGCGAGCAGCTCCACGCACGGCCCCAAAGCCACACGAGTGACTGTCACATGCAGCCCCTCTGCTGAAAACTGCCCTTTGCTTTGCTTTTCTGCCCTGCACGGCGTTGCAGTGGCAGTGGAAAAAAAGGCAGAAAAGCAAACAGGAGGCTCAGTGCTTTCCTGACCTCACCAGGCAATTATTAACCCCGCCGGGCAGCGGCCACAGCTCCTCGTGGGCACAGCTGAAAAATTCCATGAAAATGTGGCTGAGGACACAGTGGAGAGCAAAGGAGAGGCCCTCCCATGCATCCCACGGGGGTGGCATCACCAGAGGAGCATCTTGCACTCCACCAGCCCTGGTTCTTTGCCGTCCCCAGCCCAGGATCTGGAGCAATGGCCAAGAGCCCTTGCTTTGGGGCAGCCAAAGAGCACTGCTAGAGAAAAGCTAATTAAATCCAGCTGGAAGCAGTTAGGTTCAACCCAACAAAGTAGCTAGGTTGGATTTGCTTTTAAAATTATGTACTACCTGCAGAGGGGGAGAGGGAAAAGGGCTGCACACTAAAAGGTAATGCAGGTTTTCTGTTTGGTGTGACTGCATCAGCTCAAGCCTCTGCAATCGACTCCCTCCTGCCTCCAAACATCTGCAATGGTGCCTGATACACACAGTTTGTAAAACCCTCCTCTCCTGAGATGAATTCCCTCTGGTTTCCAGCTGGGCTTAAAAATTAAGCCGATTTTTATGCCCCTATTTTTTTCTCCTAACTAAGCTGCCAACCGGGTAACGCCCTGCAGACGACTCTCGGGTTTGTTCTTAGGCATCAAACCAGGGGAAAACGGGGGAATTCCTCCCACACTTCCTATAAAAATAATCCACTCACTGGTGGCTACGTTCTGCTTTCAGGTGGTGGCAAAGACCACCAAGTGGGACACAGCTCCAGCCTTTGGTTTTTGCCTGACACCCCCTCCCTCCCCAGCCGGGCGGTACCAAAGCTGCTGCAGAGAGTTCAGGATCTGTCCCTGTTTTTTTGATCTGGGACTGGTTGGTTGGGAAAACCTCAATCCCACATCTCCTGCACACAAGGAGGACACAGGAATCTCTGGAATACAGACCACTGGTGTCAATTTAACCCATGTTTGAGGCTTTTCTCTGAGCAACCATCTGGGCACCTCCTCAAAACCCTGCACACACCCTGAGCCTCATTTTGATTTCCAGCAGCAAACAGTGTGACCAGAAACTCCCAGATTATGGAGAAGGCTTCCTGGGAGGTTACTCAGTAATTAACTGGGTGTTTGTCACTGCATTAAATGCTGTTTTCACACAGCAATGCCAAGGAATCTGATGGATGCCACGGGTTCTACAACAGGAGATGAGGGGACCGTGTGCAATGGTCCCAGAAATGAAGAAATAAAACCCCAAACATCTTGCCCTGCACGATGCCAGCTTTTTCCAGAAGGAAAAATTCAAACCTGAAAGCAGAATTCAGAATCAGCTTCAGAGACTGGCTCAGAGCTTTGCCACAGACCTTTGCCAGCTTTTGCCCCTGTGTTATGAGGAGATTTTTTTTTAAGGCATTTGAATGCCTCAAGGGTAAGACAGAGGCTCTGTGCCTGCCCTCTGACTGCTCTGGACAAGAGCAGGACAGACATGGAAGTTCAGGTGCCCTTAAAAGAAGAGTCTCTTGGGTATAACCTGGGGATAACCACCCCTCTCCTTGCCTCACTGCTGTCAGGATAAATCCACTAAAAACTCCGAACCAAACACAACTTCCCTCCCCATCCAGGGGTGCTGAAAGCTTTGCAGGGTGGAGGTGTCAGCAACAGCTCAGAGCAAATTGCTTGAAACCCTGGAAAAAGAGTGCAAAGCCTGAGGAGAAGGAAGCTGTCAGCACAGCATTGGGTAACCTGGACCTCGAAGCCAGCAGCCTTTTTACCAGCAGCTTGGAAGAGAACACAAGGCTGGGCACACAGCAACAGCATTCACTAATTATAAATTGATTACACATATAAATCACCCAACTCCAACTGCTCCTCCTAAGTTCTCAGCCTCGTAAAGAAGTTCTGAAATGCTGTAGATGGGCCCCAGCCCCACTGATCCCTTCTCACAATGGGAAATTGTTCTGAGCCTGGAGGGATGGAGGGATGGAGGGATGGAGGGATGGATGGGTGGGTGGATGGAGGGATGGATGGATGGATGGAGGGATGGAGGGATAGATGGATGGAGGGATGGAGGGATGGAGGGATGGAGGGATGGAGGGATGGAGGGATGGAGGGATGGAGGGATGGATGGGTGGATGGATGGGTGGGTGGATGGAGGGATGGATGGGCTGCTGAAACCACAAGCACCAGGCAGAGCTCAGGGGGAGAAGGGTTAGGGCTCCTCCAGGGCCACAGCTGGCACAGCCAACCCATATTTTCCCAGAATTATGGATTGAACCCCCCCTGCCCCCTTTGCAGAAGGGCTGGGGAGCTGGGCTGAATCATTCCCCCCCCTAAATGCTCAGATTCAGCCTCAGAGGCACCCCCAGGGGATGGGGTTAACCACAGCCCTGCCCTGAAATGTGTGGGAGAAAATGTCTAATAGGGATTGAATGGGATGTGGAGAGAGCCCAGGAGAGAGGATTTACAGCTGCTCCTGGCAATTAAAGCCAAAATGTGTTAGAAGTGGAGAATCTGAGAGAAGCAAAGCAGAAACCTCAGCCTGTGGCAGGCACCAGCTGGGTGCTCGGCACCTCCAGCAGGCAACTGGAGGCTTCTTGGGGGATCTGTAAGCCATGAAAAAGCATGTTTGGGATTGTTATCTACAAACTGACAGGGTAACAATAATAACCAGGGCCAAGAGCAAAAACAGCCAAAGGATTTTTGTAAAAACAACAGAGCTGAGGTTCATTTTATCTGCCCTGGGGTTCCCAAATGTTTGGAGTGTGTCTATGTTATGTTCCCAAACTCTGCTTCACAACCAGAAACATTGATAAACTCTGATTTCTTGAGAGCTCAGGCTTTCAGGGAATCCTCAAGTTTTACACCTAATGCTTTCAGAAAGGTAGAAAGTCTCCTGATAAAGGAGGAGGGTGGTTGCCATCCCTATGCCTTTCCTTTCCAAACACCACCAGTCACAGCACAAAATTGCTTGGAAGTAGAAAACCAACAATCAGGCCCAAATTTGCCTCTTATTGCTGCTTGACAGACCTTCTGCTTAACCTGCACATCACTAGGATGTGCCCTGTGTGCAGGCAAGGGACCCAGAACTCTGGAAACCCTACAGAAAACACCAGTGATGGACAAGAGCCCAGGGAACTGCCTGCTCACCACCATCTCCCATTCTGCCACTGCCCATTATATTATATTATTATATTATAATGATTCCCCATGGCTGGGACAGTCTTCTTTCATATAGCCTCTAACACCCCAAATTGGTCCCTGGTTGCTCAGTCTCCAGGGGCAGAAAGATGAAATACAAACCAGAACCAGGGCTGGAACAAGGATGGAGCAGCCACAGCTTCTCTGGGCAACCTGCACCACCCCCAAATCATAGAATTTCTTCCTAATGTCCAACCTAAATCTCCCCTCTTCCAGTTTAAAGCCATTCCCCCACACCCTGCCACTCCATGGCTTTGTCCAAAGTCCCTCCCCAGCCTCAGGGCAGAATCTGCTCAAACCATTTAAATGGGAACACAGCAGAGTCCTGGTCACTGTCACCTCACCCTTCTCTGCCCCTCCTTTTCCTTCCCATCCCAACCCTGGCCCTGCTGCAGCTCCTGTGCTTGCTGGACTCTGCAGAATTTGTTCAGGGTGTTTATTCAGTTTTTTTGCTGGTTTATTGGGCTGAGGAAGGAACTGGGTGAACATCAAGGTGATGCCAGAGGAGGGGAGCAGAGTGCTGGGCAGGAGAGCAGCACAGAACCAGCCCAGCAGCTCAGCCTGGGGCACAAATTCATCCCCAGGCACTTGGTGAGCTCCCCAGGAGCTGTGCTGAGCTTCCTTCCATCTAAAGAGGAGTGAAACCCAACAAGCACTGGGGTCTGTCCCTCCATCCTGGGACCACCTGAGCTAATAGCAGAGGCTGGACCCAAGACAGAGATGAGTGTCCTGCCCTCAGCCAGCAAACTGAGGGCTACCAGAAATCCCCAAATCAGTGATTTGATTCCACTCAGATCAGTGGCAAAACTCTCTGTATGTTGGCTAAATGAAAGGGCATTAAAAAAACAAAAACCAAACAAAACAACAAGCCAAGGCATTCTGATCCAGGAATGCCTCACACACCAGGAGCTTTGCACTTCCTTTTTTCACAGATAAATATAAAACTTGACTTCAGTTGAGACTTCTTTCTGCATTTTAAAAAGATGCTCCAGAACCCCCCATGTTGCAAAGCATTAAGGAGTAGTGCAGGAGGTTAACGAACAACTCCCAGAAACAGGGAGCTATTTTTTCCTCTTTTAGGTGCTGGAACATCTGTGAGAAGTGAGAGGAGGGACAGGCTGGTTCCTGGGGGAAAAGGGGGAGCAGAAATGCCAGCTGCTGCCTGCTTGTGTCATCAGGCATCTGTCCTCTGCCCTTCAAAAAATAAAGAACTAAGGAGGGTTCCTGGCCCAGGCAGGGGCAGAATCTCTGCTTGGCCTCGAAGCACTGGAGCACAATGAGCTCTTTGTGCTGGGGAAGCCAAACAAATAACGTGGCCATTGGATGGCACCAAGAAAAGGAGCCTTAGGCCATTAAGTTCCAAATAAACCCAGGGCCAGCAAGGGAAGGTGTGGGCTCTGCCAGCTTGGTCAGCAGAAGGTTTTTGAAGGCAAAAATTCCAGCAAGTTAAGAGAGAGAAGGTCCAGGAACTGAGTAGAGTTTGGTGCAGAGTAAGGACTGATAAAAGGGGATTCTTTCTCCTGGGCTTCTGCAGACTGCAGGGAAGTTTGTGTCAAACCAGCAGCGTCTCATCTAAATGTCTCTTGAATGTAGCTTGGGAAAAGGAAAAAAATAAATAAACCATCCTGTCTCTCAACACACCTTGAGCAATGATGTTTTCACAAGTAAAAGCAATATTATTTTAATAATCAAGCACTTAAAAAGAGTTCCAGAGCTCTCAGGAATCACACAGCTTCACATCTGGTAAGCACCCAAGAGCCAGCAGTTTGGAAATGCCACTTAAGCATCTAAATTCTGGAGTCTTCCCTGAATTCAGAAGGCATTGGGATGACAGGATCATAGCCAAGGCCATTTTACATGCAAGATTAATAATTTACAAAGCACACATTTTCTTTTCTCTGACCCTTTCTGGCTGATAAGGACCCTATTCTGCAAGCTCTGCTCAATGGGAAATTCCCAACACCTTCTGCGAGGGCTTTCCCTATGGAAAACAACTCAGGAACCCATTTCAAGATGATTTTCATGTGGTGAAGTTGCAAGAAGTTATGAACAGAAGCATAGAGGGTGTCTGTCCTGAAGCTGCAGTGAGTCTCTGCTCTTTTAATCTGATTTTATCTATTAAAAGCAGCAATTTTCCCAGGTACACACATTACATTCTGTCCTGCCCAGATATCTCCTGCCTGACAATCTGCTACCAAACCTCACAGACCTGGAAAGGGCTCCTTTTTTAATATAAGCAAATCCTTCTTGTTTTACCAGTCTGTTTGACAGAAATCAGTGCATAATTCCTGTTCTTTTCGATCCCCCTCCCCAGTTCCTGAAGGTAGCAGCCCCTGTGGCAACGGGGAGAGGAGCAGAAAAATCCATGATCCAAGAAATAACCTTGGAAATTAGAAATAAGCTGTAAACCAGGAGTGCTGCACCAAGAATGAAGTCCCAAGAGGGAGCTCATTTCATCCTGGGGATGAAAACCAGAGAGGTTTGGGGATTCCAGCAAGGCCCTGTGTGTCCCAGCACCACTTTCCATCTCCTGAGCATCCCTTCACCTCTCCTGTGGGTACTTACAGCAGTTGTTTATCCATTCCACTGGAATATTCCATCTGGAGCCCTCCATGGGGTTTGGATCTTCTTTAGATTGTCAGAGGAAGTGTTCCACCTGTGACAGAAGAAGCCTCAGGATAATGCAATGTCTGCTGAAGGTTAAATAAAAACGTGACAGCCCTTTATTCAACAGCAGCTCTGGTCCTCTGGAGTTCAGAGCTTGCCAAGGAGCAGCTATTGCTCCAACTATTGGTGATAATTTATCTGGGGAATGCTCACCACCTAAATTTGGGGCTGAATTTAAATCCCTGCACAACCACTCTGCATGAATTCAGGAGAGCTTTGCTGGGTTGAAAGTTTCCCTGCAGCTCACCTGGCTATTTTGGAACTTTCTGTTGGAATTCCAGCAGCATCCCCAGCTGCACCCTCATTTCCCTGCTGCTTGGATCAGAAGCAGGGGGAAGAAAACTCAGAGAAGCTTTAGAAACAGGTGGAATATAACAAAGAAAAAGCTCACAGAGGCTGGACTGGGAGACCAGAGGGAAAATGATGAGAAATAAGGTTGTCCTAGCAAGGAGGCTTGAAACAGGAGCACCAAAAAAACCCCCACAAATGCTGATTTGGAGGTGGATGGAGACAAAGATCAGGGAATTGTTTTAACAGAGATTGGGGTTTGGAAGAGCTTCTGCCCAGGCAGAGGCAGCAAGAGCCAGCACTGGATCAGGGAAAACAGAGCTTAGGAAGTGGAATAAATTCCAGATCCTTGGGTAGTCTGACAGGCAGCACTGCAGGACACTTAAAGGGCTGGTTCAAGAGCTTCAGGACCCTTCCTGCTTCTCTCTGGGGCCTGATGGAAGTTGGCCAGGTCACAGGAGACAGAAAAAAAGGCAAATAAAACACCTGCCAAAAAAGTGAGCTGGAAAGAATGGAGAGGAAGGAGAGAGAAAGCATCTGGAGGGCTTAACTTTGAGCTGACCTTGCCTGCTGCTGACAGCTCCCTGTTTTGAAGAAATGATGACAATCATCCCATTATTTACATCCATGCACTCCAGACACTTTCTGCACTTCATTCCTTGGGTGATTTTTTTTTTTTTTTTTCCCCCCAGGCTCCAGCACTTGCAGAGAGGAGTTTGCAAGCATCCCCTCTTCACCCCCCTTCTGTCATCCCTCATCTGCCACTGCTCCCAGTGCCAGCTGGGACACGTTTTGGGGTTGTAACTTGGGATATCCCTGGGTTATAACTTGGGATATCCCCGGGGTATAACTTGGGATATCCCCGGGGTATAACTTGGGATATCCCCGGGGTATAACTTGGGATATCCCCGAGGTATAACGTGGGATATCCCCGGGTTATAACTTGGGATATCCCCGAGGTATAACTTGGGATATCCCCGGGGTATAACTGGGGATATCCCCGGGGTATAACTGGGGATATCCCCCAGTTAACTCAGCCAGCAGGCAGCTCACCTGAGCAAGCCTGAGAGAGGCAGCCCAGGTTTTACCCTTCTCCCCCGGCCAGGAGGGCAGGACCTGCCCCTCTTTGCAGAGCAAGTTGAGACACAGAGTTCATTTGCACACAAAACGATTCCAAACCTCGTTCCCAGACTCCCAGTCCGGGGCACAAAATGTAAATGTTGTGTCACTGCTGCCCCTGCACAGGGATGGGTCTGGGGACCCTTTTCCAAGCACCTGGAGAACCCCAGGAACGGGACCCAACCCCCCCCGGCTCAGCAGCCTTGGAGTGACCGAGGTGTAACTCGATCCTCACACCTCAGCACTCACTTTGATACCGATTTTTTTTTAATCCCCCCAAAATCCAACCTAAGGAAATGGGCAGGAAATAATCCGGGCAATCAGCCTTCCACACACACCTGAGATAAATGCATCCCGGGGTTAAAGGAAGGCCCTCTCCTCTTTGGGTGGGTGAATTGTGCATGGAAAAAAAAGGGGAAAAAAAAAAGAGGGGGAAAAAAAAAAGAGGGGGAAAAAAAAAGGGGAAAAAGAAAAAAGAGGGAAAAAACAGGGGAAAAAAAAGAGAAAAAAAGGAGAAAAAAGGAGGAAAAAAAGAGGAAAAAAGAAGAGGAAAAAAAAAAGAGGAAAAAAAAAGAGGAAAAAAAAAAGAGGAAAAAAAAGAGGAAAAAAAAAGAGGAAAAAAAAAAGAGGAAAAAAAAAGAGGGAAAAAAAAAGAGGAAAAAAAAAGAGGAAAAAAAAAAGAGGAAAAAAAGAGGAAAAAAAAGAGGAAAAAAAAGAGGAAAAAAAAGAGGAAAAAAAAGAGGAAAAAAAGAGGAAAAAAAGAGGAAAAAAAGAGGAAAAAAAGAGGAAAAAAAAGAGGAGAAAAAAGAGGAGAAAAAAGAGGAGAAAAAAGAGGAGAAAAAAGAGGAAAAAAAAGAGGAAAAAAAAGAGGAAAAAAAAGAGGAAAAAAAAGAGGAGAAAAAAGAGGAGAAAAAAGAGGGAGAAAAAAGAGGGAGAAAAAAGAGGGGAAAAATAGAGGGGGGAAAAAAAAAAAAAAAAAAAATGGTAAAAAAAGGTCCCTGGAAGTGCAGCAGGGTGGCAGCCTGGGAGTGCAGAGTGATAAATAAGGAACCCCAGAGCATTCTGCATGATACCTGCTGGTACAGAGAGCTGGTGTTATCCCAGTGCCAAAAGGATGAAAACCCAGGGAAGGGAAATCAGAGGGAATTTTTCAAAGAATAAAGTCGAGGAGATGTATTCAAGTTTGACACCAATGACATTTCTAGCAGTGGTTGTTTTTTTTTTTTCCTTTTGCAAATAACTTCTGAGGGAATTAAAACTCCATTTTAATAACTAAGATTAAGAAAGCATCACAAACAAAGAGGAACCCACTAATCATGGTTCTTTCCCCCTCCTCTCCCCTCTGCTCTTTGTTCCCTCTGTATTAAAATGCCTTGCATATAACATTATGCTAAAAGAACACCCAGAGAGCTCCTGTTCCCCTCCTGTGCCTGCCCTGCCCTTCAATTATTCCACAAATCCATTCTCTGTCTCCTCTCATCCCAAGCCACTGGTTCAGGCAGCACTTGGTGCTTTGGGACTGGCAGAGTCAGCCCAGCCACAACTGAAGGGTCCTGGAGGTTCCAGTATGGTGAGGAGAGAATCTGCAGGCATCAGGGGGACTTAAAAAAAAAAAAAAAAAAATGGAAAAAAAAAAAAAAATTAAAAAAAAAAAAAATCAAAGGAAGTGCATCTTGCAGACTTATTAATTGGCCAGCCTTGGGAAGGTTTTCAGAGGGAACACCAAAAAGCACATCCCTGATGCAAATTAATGCAAGCCAAAATTAATTTCCCTTCTTCAAAGCGTGGGAAACAAGGCTGTTTAGTGACACGTCAGGAGCACTGAAAACAGGCAAGATATTTTCCTTTTTTTTTTTTTTTTTCTTTTTTCCACCCCCCCCTCCCAAGTTTCTTTTTAGAAATACAGGATTCACCTTGCCCCCCTTTCCCTCAGAATTCTGGGCAAAGCAAGCAGCCAGAATACAAGTTCTTGGATAATAAACTGGGGATAAAGTGAAATAAACCCTGGCAAAGAAAGAAGGAGGAAATGAGGGTGTTAGAATTGAAATTACCAAGCACCTGGCAGCACCTGCAGCCTCCTGGCCTGGGGCTGGGGGGGTCTCAGCATCCCCAGCCCCTCTCCAGCTCCATCCTCAAGGTCCTGCTGGATGCTTGGATGTGCTTCCCAGGGCTAACGTGGCCCTCTGCGTGCTTGGACTGGCACCTTAGCACTAAATAAAGGCCGAATAAGAGCATCAGGGTGCAAAACCCCCCTCGGGCAAACCCATAAATAAACATTTCCCTGTTTCCTCACCTTTTGGAGGTGGCTGGAAAACCTGCAGGGACTGGAGGCACTTTGTCACCTCCCCTAATGATGCAGCCCGGCTCCCTCTGATCCTAAACCCCCATTCAAAAATTCTTTTCAAGTTTTAACTCTCAGGTTTTCCCTTTCATTTTCCCCCTCGGGTACAAACGATCCGGAGGGGTTTCTGCTTTTCCAACACTTCACTTCGCGGATTTTCTGCCGAGCGCCGAACGCTCGAGGAGTTAAAAGTTTGGAATTCTTCTGAAAACGCTTCTGCACTGAAATATCTTCCCTTGCTACCTGAGGCTGCTGCTTTCTCGCCATTAAATGCTGCGAAGGAGACCTTTCCGAGCGAAGAACCCCAGGAACAAGCCCCTGCACAACAGGAAAAGGGTCCAGGCGATTCCTGCCCCTGGGATTTTTGCAGGAAATAATTATGTAGCTCAGGTTTTTAAGTTAATTAAATTAAAGCCCCTCCTGCTGCAGGCAGCATAAATAAATCACATTGTTACCCATCCCAACTGCTTTAGCGCTGTAATCCCACGGATTCCGAACTATGGAATTGTGCTGCTGCTTTTTTGGCCACGGAAAATCCCATCAGGTCAGATAAAATCATTCTGAAAACCTCGTGTTCTTCGCAGACTGAGCACACGATCTGGCACAAGCTCAGCAGCCCAGGGAACCCCACCGAACCGAACCGAACCGCCTGGACCACTTTCTCACTTTCTCTGGGTCACCCCGAGCTCGGGGGAAGAAAAAAAAAACCCAAAAAAACCCCAAAAAGCTGCTCTGGGAGGTCCCGAACACCTCCGGCACTGTTTGAAGCATCGCTCGCCCCCTTCTCCTCCCCTTTTCTCCCCAGAATTCCCAACCCAGCCGCCCCCTCCCCTTCCCACAGGCGGATCAGTTCCAGGCTGGTGCCCGCCGTCCCCCTCATTAGCAGCAATCACTTTAATTGCTCCATTTTAATTGCTGAAAGCCACCCCCCAGCATCCCTCCCCATCCCACAGCTTTACCTACCCCCGGCCCCGCTTCCCCGGGCTCGGCCATGGAGCAACCAAACTCTGCCGGGTCCTTGTCCTCCTGAAAGCTTGGGAAGGGCTCCGGGAAGCTCGGGGGGAGGTTTGGAGAGGGCCCTGCCCAGGGGCAGGCTCGGAGGTGGGGTCAGGGTAATGAACCTGGAGCTGGCCCCGCAGCTCTGCCCCATCCATCACCTCCCGGACTCCCCCCCTTCACCCCGCTGCACAGAAGGGGGTTTTTTTTGGGGGAAAAAAGGGGGTTCCTTGCCAGCCAGGTCTGCAGGGGGGATCCCTCAGGGTGGAAAAAGACCCCCGGGATTGTCGGTCCCAAGCGCGAAGCCCGCAGAGGAGCCGCGGGCGGAGAGGATGATGCTGGGGTTGGTTTTCCTGCCATTTAAAAAAAGTTTCAGGATAACTTCAGTGTTTTCTCACTCCGGGTCACATCGGGACACGCGTCTTAACCGCATCCGATAGAGAATTAAACAAGACCCCGATGAAACACCAAATAATTTCCCTACCTTGGAGCCAGGACCTCATCCTACAGCAGAGAGGCTGCAGGCAGTGCCGGGATTCCCTTTGGATTTAGGAGCAATAAAAAAAGCAAAGATCACATCTGGCAGCGAGCACTTTATCTGTCTCGGGGGAGGGGTGAGGTAAGAGCAGCAAGCTCTTCGTTTTCCACAACTTTCACTCTTCGGGGCTCCCTTTGCTGCTAAAGAGGAGCTTGGCAGGCAGGAAGGTTCTCCAGGAAAAAAAAAAAAAGAGGGAGAAGAACAAGCTCAGCAGCTCCAGCTCTCCACACCACTCCAGCCAAGCAACAGAGGAACATCCAACATAAACCCCTCGTTTTCTAGCTTTTCCAATATTTTGCTCTGGAAAAAAAAGGGAAGGGAGGTGATTCCTGAAGTCCTGGTGGAAGGAATGAGGAGCAAAGAGGGGAAAAAACCCAAACAAACCCCCCAGTTGACCTCCACTCATTCATTTATATTTTTTTACTGATTCTTTCTAGATACCTAAACTCCACCTAACCCTAGTGCTGTATAAATTCACATTATTCTTGCATTAAGCAAACAATAAGATGCTCTCAGAGCAGCAGCTCAGCACCTCCAAACTTCTCCATGCCCAGCACCACTCCCTGGGCTGCTCCCCAACTTTCTATGGACTGAAAGTTCTTCAGCTCCCAAACCAGGTGGAAACTATTCCACCAACACAGGAGAAAAAAGCAAAACCCAGCCCTGGCTTTTGAGTTCAAGGTATTCTGGAACTTGACCCAAATCCCCATTTTATGTGTATGGATATTTTATGTATAGCTCCTCCCTCTAATAGGACCCGAGTGTGCAAACCAATGGCAGTTCTGCTCATTAACTTCACAAGGCTTATTTCAATAAAAAATTAACTAGATTAAAAGGCTGTCTCATCCAGGCTCCACCTGGGCAGTCATAAATGTGCACAAATTTTTCCCTGAAGTGGCTTTTCAAAGAGCTGTGGGAACTAAGTCACTGTCCCAGGTGTCACTGCCCAAACCCTTCACTGTTCCACTGTTGCCCCCTGCCCCTGAGATGCCACAAAGCCCAGAAATTCCACCAAATGGAGATGTCCCTGTGCTGAAGGGGACACCTTCCCTCCAGCAGCCTTGCTCCTGTCTGCAGCTGTTGTTTCTGTTCAGAGAATGAGCTCCCTCATTATTTTTTTAAAGACTATCTGATTACAAGGAGGAGTTTTCCAGGGGGGATGTGCTCAGGAGGTGTCACTCAGTACCTGTGTTCCTCCCCAGCCAGCACTTGCTGAGGTACCAACCAGGTGTAAAGCAAACCCTTTACAGAGAAGAGCCCTAAGCAAGCTCTCCAGAACATGTCAGGAAAAGTGGAGAGGGCTGACAAAGATTCCACACCAACCCCCAAGTGGCCACCAGCAGGCAAGGAGGAGAGGGAAACCTGGGCTGCTTCTCATGCCTGAGTGAGGCTGTGGGGTTGCTCTTTACTCACCTGTTAATTTCTCAGACAAAAGCTTCCTGCTGCCAACAGCAAGGCTCTCATAATCTTCTTTAAATCCCTAAACCTCTGCTGACAAAGACAAGGCAACTGTTCACAGGCTAAGTCCATTCTCTCAGCCTATATTTAGATTACAAACTCTCTGGGCAGTTTTTTATTATTACTCTGGGCAGTATTTTATTCAGCACATAGGGAAAAGGGCTTGTGGTCCATTAGGGAAATTCCTACACAAAAAAAAAAAAAACAAAAAAACAAAAAAACCCACAAAGTGATGGTAAATAAAAACATAAAAAAACCCCAGTGATACTGCACAGGGTAGTAGGAGAAACAGTCTGCAAGGAAAAAATGGAAATCCTGAACTACCCATCAGTGCCACAGCTTTTGTCTGTGTCTAGGGATGCTTCAGGCCTTTCCCAAGCTCTTCAAGAAGCTGACCTTCCAGCCAGGAAAATGTCTTCCCTGGGACAATTACAGATGTGAGAAAGGATGGGAAAAACCTCCTCCACTGGGCCTGAGAAAAGCAGCCCAAAGGGAAGGTGTGAGTGCAGGCAGAAGGAGGCAGGGAGGCAAAGGGATGAATTCAAGGGATTGCTGATGTTAATGCCACGAGAAAAAATTGTACTGACCTGAGCAGAGGCTGCAACCACCAGTGCTCAAAAAAAATCTCCTTTTCACCATAGTCATAGAGTCAGGGGTATGTTGGTTTTTAGCTCTGGTTCTGTCCATGGCAACAACTTGTGTGTTTATGCAGTGGTTCTTTAAAATAATCTGTCTGATCCTTTGGGTTTATGGCAGGAAGAGCTGAAATAGAAGGAACGGGAAGCATTTCTTCTTTCTGAGTCGTTGGGAATGGCTGCAGCTCCCAGCTGGGGAGCAGACACTCAGCTGGTGCCCTGCCTGGGCAGTCAGCTCAGTTTCTGCACCATGATTAATGGGCCCTGCAGAGAGCACCTGATACTTCTTGGATTTCAAAGTCCACTGGATCGGCTCTGCCAGCCAAAATGGAAACACTTTGTTTATTGGGGCACAGCAGCTCTACCTGTGATTAATGCCTCTGCTCCCTTGGGGAAGCAAACAAAAACGTCATTAGGCAGCTACAGGGCAAAGCTGCACATTCTTCAGCTCTGCTTTGGAGGAATTTAAAAATTGTTATTAGTCTGGGGTGGTGCAGACCAGGTACTCGCTTGGTGTTTGTTTCCCTGGGGAAAAAAATGGAAAATACAATTTGTGCTGTAACAACCTAAGGATTAATAACAGAGGGAATAAAATATTTACAGTATATGAAACAGGAGACTACCAGACAACCTCGTGACAGGCTGAATTTCAAAGGGACACCATCCAGCTTACCCCCTTGGACACTGTGTTTTACTAAGCACACCTTTAACACCCTAAGTGCTTGCACACTCGTATTTCCAGCTACCTCTGAGTGTAGGTGTGCCAGAGCCTGCACACAAACTCAGCTGGGATTTGTAACCCCAAGCAAACCTGTGCAGGCCTGGAGAAGCCCAGCAAAAAGTCACACTTGGGATGATAAACTGGCTTTGGCTTCCAGGGAGCTCTCTCCATCCTCTTTTGTTCCCTCTCCCAGCTCCTGACTCCCCTGCAGGGCTCCAGCTCAGTCCTCTGCTCAGGGGAATGGGTTTCAGAGGTGAAAATCCCTGGTGACACAAACTCCAGTTTTATTGCAGGCTGCTGCAGAGCAAAGGAAGGCCACTTGATCAGAAGCTGCTCCAGAACTGCCTGAAGTTATAAATACACCCAGGGGAAGACCCTAAGGCTTCAGTTCTGTGAAGAATCCCTGACTTCCTCTGCTTGGATTTCCAACAAGACAGCTTAGAAAAGGGGATGAGTTTTACAGCCAGGTCCTTGGACTGTGCTAGAGAGGGGGATGCAGCTGGTCAGGGCTAGGATTAAATCTACAGTGTAAAAAAATCTCTTTTTACCTGCTTCATGATTTTTTTCAGCCTACTTCAGTAGCATTTTCCAAAGCTGCCCTCTTCACTGGTGGAGTGTATATCTAAAAATAGGCAAAATTATTCTGTCCCACAGCACACAGCCTGATGGTTAAGGACTTGCTACACCTTCAGCATCCACAAGTGCCACTCATGTCTTGTTGAGCCCTGAATTGTTGCAGACAGGCTTAGTCCTTCCCAGCTTGTCCTGTGTTTTCAGGGAGGCAAAGCAAATCCTCCATTTTTCTTGGATTATTTTCCCACCATTTCAGCTCCCTGGCTGGGCACACCACCAGGCTGCATCACACCTCTCATGGAAACAGATTCCTCCCACCCTGTGTTTTCCTAATTAAATAAACTAAGCCCATCCCTCCAGTTATGCTCAGCTACATAAGATTATGAATATTCCTGAAACAATCAGGATTACACTGGAGTCTTTTGTAACACAGATATCTGATTCTGTCTGGCAAAGCATTCTCTTTTTTTATTCTTTTTTGGCTGCCTTACCTCAGACTGGAGGTAAAGATGTGCTGGGAGGAAAAGAAACCTGATGGTACCAGGGTCTCAGCTACCTCCCTCTCAAGTGGATGGTGTTACTGACTACACAGAAGTGAAAAAGGGAGAAATAAATTAACAGAAAATAAAAGGGGGGGCTTCTTTTGTTTTTATTGGTTTACTATTGCTAGGAGCAATCATATTCAGCTTTATTTAGCTGTGCAAACAGGCGTGGATGTAGTCAGACCTCCCTTGCCTCCCCAGCTCCCTCTGGAGGGCAGCACTCGCTCCTGTGTTGCAGTTTTACCATGTGAAAAAGGTTAAGAATGAGGCTTTTATTTCTAATTGGCTTTAATAGGCTGAAGCCCAAAGGCAAACAGCGTGTGGGTTGGAGGAGCCAGCTGCAGATCTTTCTCTCTGGCTTTTAATCAGAAAAAAACCTCCCCCACACCCCCATTCCCCAGCTGCAGCACATATAAGGGATTAGGATCAGGGATTGGTTTTTTTTTTTCTTGAATATTTTAGGGGAGGCATTTTGGGGGGGAGGGGGCCCTGCATCCCTCAAGAGGATGGAGAGAACCTGGAGGATCTGTGTCTGTGTCTATTGCTGTCTCCACTGGTTTTCTTCTAGCATCCAGTGTTCCCCCCACTCCAGGGCTCGTCTCAGCTCTGCCAAGACCTCAGGGTTTTTGGGGGCCCCTAAGGGCACAGCCAGCGACCTCAACCCCTTGCTGCAGCTGCCCCAAAGTGTCAGAGGTGGCTATGCCCTCCTGCCTCCCCTTCTCAAGGTGCTGTCTGACCGAGGCCACCAGAGCTGGGCAAGTGAGAGCCCCAGGCTGCAGCCAGACTCCAGAGCCCTTCGGTACATGAAGAGGTTGTATAAGATGTCTGCTACCAAGGAGGGGATCCCAAAGGCAAACAAAAGCCACCTCTATAACACAGTCCGGCTTTTCACCCCCTGTTTGGAATGTGAGCACCCCCCCAGGGACCTCAGGAAAGGTAGGTGTGGGGTGGCCTCAGCTGAAAAGCTCAAAGGGTTTGGCTTTTGCTTTTTTTTTTTTTTTTTTCAATGTGCTTTGTGCTCAGAGCATTAAAAAAAAAAGAGGATTTTGTTTCCTTTCTCAGGAGACGTTCACTCGGTGGATTTACTCTTCAACCTGGATCGTGTCACTGCCCTGGAGCACTTACTGAAGTCTGTCCTGCTCTATTCCTTTGACACCTCCATCCCCGTTTCTTCCTCCATCAGGTGCCTGTGTCGTCTGGCTGTGAGGGAGCAGGGTTCCTCCGGCCAGGTCTGTCCCAGCCTCTCTCACTCTCCAGCTTTCAGCCTGCACTTTGAAGCCAGGAAACGCCGGTGGCTGGAGATGGACGTCACCTCTTTTCTCCAGCCCCTGATTGCCACCCACAGGAGGAACATCCACATGGCCGTGAACTTCACTTGTCTGCTGGGTGACCCCCAGCACAGCACGAAACCGGTGACCCCCCTCAACGCAGCACTGGTCCCCCCTTCCCTTCTCCTTTACCTGAATGACACCAGCGAGCAGGCACATCACAGGTGGAACTCCCTGGGGCGCAGGAGGACAGGGGACAGCCCACGCCTGGATCCCACGGGTGACCGAGGACACGGGGATTCACAGGGCAGAAGGGCCTCTCGGCGGCGAAGAGACGAGCACCCAAAAGCAGCCCCGTCAGCAACCCCACCTTACAACCTCAGCCAGTATTTCAAGCAGTTCGTTTTCCCCCAAAACGAGTGCGAGCTGCACAGCTTCCGCCTCAGCTTCAGCCAGCTGAAATGGGACAAGTGGATCATCGCACCCCACAGGTACAGCCCCCAGTACTGCAAAGGGGACTGCCCCAGGGTGGTGGGGCACCGCTACGGCTCCCCGGTCCACACCATGGTGCAGAACATCATCTACGAGAAGCTGGACCCCTCAGTCCCCAAGCCCTCCTGTGTCCCCGCAGAGTACAGCCCGCTCAGCGTCCTCACCATCGAGCCCGACGGCTCCATCGTCTACAAAGAGTATGAAGATATGATTGCCACCAAGTGCACCTGTCGGTAGTGGATGCTTTTAAGGATGGGGTTTTTTTTGGGTTTCATTTTTTTTTTTTTTTTGCATTCTCCAAGCCAATCAACAGAAATAGCATCGGGGTGGCCCCACAAAACCACGCGGGGTTAGCGGGAGGTGTTGGCGTCACAGCAAAACTGTTTGGGTTTTGGATTGTTTTTCTATTTAATCCACTCGGCTTTTCTAGGGTGTGAAATGAAATGTAAATAGTAGCTTTTTATTGGAATGATTTTGCATTTAAGGCGTGGAAAGAGGTTTCAACTACCAGGTGTCTGTTTTAAGCTGTTTTGTTATAGATTTAAAAGGAGAAATAAATGCCTGTCATGTGCACCGCTTCCACTCAGCGCCTGCTGGTCTTACTCTAAAGAAATCTTCCCTGTGACATCTCCAGCCAAGAGTCTGGGAAGAGAAGAAAGCCTTTAATGATAAAATTATTTTCTCTGATCTTTGTTTCTTTCCCTACCACCTTTCCAGTTCCTCCAAGCAAGAAGCCAACCCTTTGTCAGGGTAAAAAGGAAGAAGGTTGCTTCTTGCTTTTCTTTTGTCTCAGGCTTCCTAAAAACCAATTGGCTTTTAGAAGCCTGTTTTAAATTTATTTATTTGAATGCTCTTAAGCTGGCTCAGTAGTCTGAGAATGTGGGGCCACAGTCTCACCTCCCCTCACAGTAAAATTGTACTTTACAGTGTCTTAATTTCATACACACATTCGAGCAAAGTCTTCACTATAATCAATTTATTTTCTCCTGAATTTTTCCAGACCCAAGAACTTTGTAAAAAATGCTGAAGACCCAAACTGTGATTTTTGACCATGATCACATTAAAAACCAAACAGCTTTGATGGGGATTTTTTTTTTTTTCTTTCCTAGAGCAGCACCATCTTCTCAAACCTTTAGTGCATTGATACAGAAACGCAGTTCACCATCTAACCAGCCCCCAACCTCAGATACAACACAAAATAGCACTCTTTGGCCCCAACTGAAGATATATTTGAAATAAAGGTTCCTTTTAACCCCAACCATTCCATAACCACCTCCTACACCATCACCTTTGCTAATCCCACTCAAACACTGGGAACGCAGCTTCCCAGAGACACCAAGGAGGAAAACAGAAGTGAATCCTTTCTTCAGCATAAATGCAAAAACCTTTTTAAGACAAAGTGCTGATGTCGGCCACAGAAACAGCATTTTTGGGTCAGCTTTAGTGCATATTTAGTCCCCTCGGTGAGGGCTGAGATGAGGTCCTGGAGGGCTGATGTTGCTGCAGAATCCAGCCCTGCCAGGGCTGGGCTCTCACCACCTTCACGGTGAGGAATTTCTTCCTCAGGATGAAGAATTTCTTCCTCAAGGTAAAGAATTTCTTCCTCACGTCTCACCGAAATCTCCCGAATCCTCGAAATCCCTGGAAAGCTCTCAGAGGTCTCCTTGGAGCCATCTCCTGAACAACCCCAAATCTCTCCGAGCTGCTGCAGCCCCTCTGATCATCTCCAATAGCCCTCTCTTTTCACTCAGGAGAAATTAAATAACTGCAAAATCCGCGATTTATATGGATATATTATTTGTTTTTATGCAGGGAGGGAGGGAGCGACCCTGTGGGGAAGGGACGTGACAGGGAGAGAGCAGCGTGAGGGGGAAGCGCCATCACCCCCTGAGGGGGTGAGGAGAGGACTCTCCTCAGAGAGCGGGCGAAAAAAACCATCAAACCCTCAAATTATGAAAAAAAAATAATTAAGGAAACAGCCGCCGGCTGCCCCGGAAGGGGAAGCGGCATCTTAGATGCCGCTTCCCCTTCCGGGGCTGTCGGCGGCAGCGGCTTTGGTGAAGAAGGTGACACCATGGGGGTTCATTTCGGTAACCTGGCTCGGGTCCGCCATATCATCACCTACAGCCTCTCCCCCTTCGAACAACGAGCCGTGCCCAACATCTTCTCCCAGGGGCTGCCCAACGTCGGGCGGCGGTTCGTCTCCCAGGTCTTCAAGGTGGTGCCCCGTAAGTATGGCCCCAGGGGATTCTGAGGGAATTCTGAGGGAATTCTGAGGGAATTCTGGGGAGACACTGAGGGAATTCTGAGAGGATCCTGAGGGGATTCCGAATGGATCCTGAGGAGAGCCTGAGAGCATCCTGAGGGAATTCCAAGAGGATTCTGAGGGCATCCTGAGTGGATTCTGAGAGAATTCTCAGGGGATCCTGAGGGGATGCTGAGAGAATTCCGAATGGATCTTGAGAGGATTCCAAGAGGATTCTGAGGGGAGCCCGAGAGGATTCTGAGAGGATCCTGAGGGAATTCCAACAGGATTCTGAGGGGATTCCAAGAGAATTCTGAGGGGATTCCGAGTGAATCCTGACGAGACCCTAAGGGGATTCTGAGAGGATCCTGAGGGAATTCTGAGAGGATCCTGGGGGTATTTTATTCCCACACCCCTTCATCACCAAAGGGAAAGGGATTTGGCAGCTTTGTTTAACTGTTTTCTGTGGGAGGAGGAGCTTTGCAGTGCAGTTTGTGAGTATTCCATGTTTTTTTCCAGCTTTCGTGGCAGCCTACCTCCTGTATTCCTGGGGGACACAGGAGTTTGAGAGGCTGAAGAGGAAGAACCCCGCTGACTATGAAAATGACCAGTGATCCAGTGAAGGAAGAGATTGTTACCTCAGAGCATCACCCGTGTCCCTCTGTTCCACAGTTCTGTTCCACAGTTCTGTTCCACATGACTCAAAGGGTATTAAAACGGGGAGATAAGTCTTGACTAAATAAACTTTAACTTTGCCCCATGGCTTTGTGTGAAATCTCTGTCTTGAGACATTTCAGGGGAGCAGCAGCAAATCTCTGCCTGGTCCCCTCTGTACAATCAGGCTGAAGTTCTGTGACCTCAGACTCTGAGATGTTGCAGCATTTCCAGCCTTTTTTTGGACTCACGTTTCTCTGAACTATTTCCCGGTGGCTCTGGTGTCACCAGGGCTGAAGTGGTTTGAAATAACAGCTCATTCCTGCCATTATCTACCCACTTCTTTTCCCTTTAACCGTGAGATCTGTGAAAAACAAATAACCCCCTGGTCTGGTGTTGCCCAAGCACTGTGAGCTGGCTGACAGCTTGGGACAGAGCGTGGACTCTGCCCTCAGCCCAGAGGCTCTCCCCGTGCAGCAGATGTGGGCTAACAGGAACAGGCTGCACCAGGAAAAGTTGTGTCTCCATGGAGGAGAGGAATATTTTAGGGGGAGAAGGATGGATCAGGAGCCCCCGGGCGCTGCAGGGTTTCAGGATGTGGCTGGACCTGGTGCCAGATCATCTCATCTGGGTGCCCTTCCTCTGGGATTTTCCCAGGTCCTTTCCAACACGGCCTGTGATCCTAATTAATGATACTTATTAATGATGCTTAACTGCAATTCTGATTAGTGTTAATAGGGTGGGTTTGAAGTTTCTCCTTGGAGAAAGGAGGTCCTTTAATGCCTGAAGATGATGTAAACCCAAACACCATCAGTAAAGTTCCTTCTGGCTGTGACAAGGAAACCCACCCTGTGGCTCTGGGTGTCGACAGCAGCTTTGCTGTTCCCAGCCTGGGACATCTGGCTGGCTCCTTTAGCCTTGATTTCCCCTTTTAGTCTCCAGCTGACTGTCTGAAGGTCATGGCCCGGGTGAAGCAGCACGTGTCTGTCCCTGACACGCTGTTCCTGCAGCTGGCACGGGGACTTTCCCTGCTCAGGAGGACAGGAGGGACAATTCCCTCTGATCCCTCTGTCTGCTCAGGGCTGTGGGGAGGACGCAGCTGCTGCAGCCCTCACCTCCCAAGTTTTCAGAGCCAAACACTTCATTCCCCTGGGGCTCAGGGGCTGTTCCCGCAGCTCCAAGGTTGGGATGAAGAGGAGGAACACAAGTTCCTCCTGCTGGAAGTCGTGCTGAAAATAACCCCTGGTTAAATTTAACTCTGCACCTCAGCTCTCTGGTATTTTCTAGGCAACTCCAGCAAGCAAGGAGCACCCAACTGCTGCGACTCTGGGTGCTGGCAAAGACATCCAGGGGCAGCCTTCACCCAAAACTTCACCGTGGTTTTGCTGTGCAGCCTGAACCACAGCACCTTGTGAGCTTTTAGGGTGGTGGCTTCATGAAATGTTCCTTTTTCTGCTGCATTTCACCCCAGTGCCTGGGGGGGAGGGGGAAGCAGTTCCCCTGGGGCTGTCTCCCCAGGTCTCTGTTTGCAGACAGCTGACCTGTCTGAACCAGAACTCTGTCAACAGCACCTTCACCCCAGCCCCTGACCCAAACCCACCACCAGCTCAGCAATGTCACCCTCTGCTCCACCACCACCCTCTTCCAATCTGTCCCCTACCCAGCCCCTTACCAGCAGCAATGGCTCCCTGGCTGTCAGCATCTGAGCAAAGTGTTGGAAAATTCCTCATTCTTTTCTCCTTTTGGTAAAGAAACAGCAATGCTGTGTGTCTTCTTTTACTTTTTTTTTCAGTGTTTTTATAACCTGCATCTTTGCTGAGGCGTTTTACTGCCATGCTGGACGTGCATATGTGGAAAGCAATTGTTTCAGGTTTTCTTCTTCTTCTTTTCCCAGTTTTCCTGCACAGTTTCCTGCCTGGAAGTGGTAAGGGCACACCACAGTTTTGATGCATCCTCTCACCTAGCCAAAAAAAAAGCTGAGAAAGGACAATTAGCAGAGGGCAGTGCTGTCTGACTCATTGCAGAGCCTGTGCAAGACTACTGCTGCTGCCTCTTGTTTTCCTTCCTCTGTTCTATGGTGGAAACAGCAGAAATTATAATTCAGAGGCACATAAAGAAAGGGCTTAATGGGAAAAACGATGGAGAAATTCACAGTAAAAGACACTGCTCAGGTCAGCAACTCCACGTACCACGATTTACTGTCCCATTTCCTTCCTCCCTAAGACCCAGGAAGGTGAAATAACAAAGGGTTTTACTCCCTGGGGAAGTTTGGGCTAAGGCTGATCACCTGTAGCCAGGAAACCTGACCAGGGCATTATCTGAATCTAAATAACTGCCCTTCCACGCTGGCACTTATGCCTCCACATTAAGCAATCCCAGAAAATGGCAGCCTGGGACATCCAGATGGGGGTTTATAATCCAGTTAAAACACAGCTTGGTGTTTTATGTGGTACCATCCTCCTGGAAGTAACCTAAACCCTCACAGCCTGGACCCCAGGCAGCTGCTATTCCACATCTCTTACTCTGCAACCTCAAAACTCTTTTTCCAGCCAGGGCTGCTCGGGACAAATGTGGGAGCTGGATGGCCCAGAGCTCACAGAGAAGGAGGGAGTACAAGGAGTACCAGCAAGGTCCCATCCAGACTGGGGAGAGATGCTTCTCCCACTTGTCCCAGTGGTTTGTAAGCCCTTGGGAGGATTATAGAGAAGCTGAGAGAGCTCTTCTTAAACATTTTTTCCCCTCCTTGCTGTTGCAATCTCATTTCACAATGGAAAAATTAAGGTTCCTCTTCACTACGAATCACCCACCATATCAGGGGGAACCACTGGCACCTTTTACTAGGCTGGTGGGGAGTGAGGAAGGCAAAGGGCAGCAAACAGCTCAGCTGCAGAACCCCCAGGCTTGGCCCAAGGAGCAACTGGGCTCCAGGAAAGCCTCAGAGCTGGAGCAGCCTCTGGGATTCACTGTCCAGGGAACATCATCCTTAGTGGCACATGGGGATCCTTGGAAGAAGAGCTCTCTCACTCATCATGCATGACATACTTCTAAGGTGCCAAAAGCCACCTGCAAAGCCCCACATCTGCTTTTTTTAAGTGCAGCAACTTCCTCCTGATGCTTTTTTGTGCCATGGATGAGGAGCAGAATCCCAAGTGTGTTTTTTCTGCTCAACAAGCCAATACCTCCCCCCTGCTGACAACCCCGGAGCTGGGCACAGAGTGAACACCACAGGAGTTAAATAAGGTTATGCCTTTTGATCTTTACCATAATGCTTTGGCCCAGGCACCCTTTTGCTTGCAAATACACCCCGGGGTGCTGGTAACACGTTGGGTAGGTTTTAAAAAAGGAAGAGTTGGCAGAGGTGGGAAGCTGAGCAGACAAAGTACAAGAAGGAGAGTCAATCATTAGCCAGGCAGACAGGCCTTGAACCAGATCGCTTCAGCAGACGCTTAGTAATTCCCTCTTGCTCCAAAATGAACTTTGTTCCTGTAATGACTGACAGCTGATGTAATGATAAGAGAATGAAGTCTATAAAAATCTGGCTGAAGCCTGGGAAGTTCTATTTGGGGCTCTTCCTGCCTCTTCCTCCTCCTCCTCCTCCTCCTCCTCCTGCACACAAGGCTGGTCCTGCGGCCCCGCTGACGGCTGACCCTGGGAAGATGCACTGGTGGAGAATGCTGACAATCTTTTTGCTCTGCTCACTGCTGCTCAGCCAGGTAAAAAGAGACAATGATTTAAAGTGGTCCTTCAAACGGTCAGGAAGTTAATAAAACCTGTTGTGATTTGCATGAGTAACTGGCAGGAGTGAGAGGTGAACAGTAGAGCTCTTTTAAGAGGATTCAACAGCATAAAAAATGAGTAAGGGACTACGGGGTTACTCTGAGATGCAGCTTAGCAAGTCATTCTGCCTTCTCTCCTGAGAGAGAAGGTTAAAAAAATTTGAATTTGAATAAAAAGTGAATTTTTCATGCTTCTTAACTCTTTGGGGTTGGCATGCAAGCAATGATCCTTGAACAGAGCATCATCCGAAAAGGAGAAAGATTTCGAGTTCTCCAGTTTAAATTAAGACTGGAGACCTCAGCATCAGACCAACTGCTTACAGCTCCTGCACGTTGTGACCCTCACACTCCCCCCTCTGTTCCAGACACACTCTGCTTCCTTGCACCACCAGCAAGCCCAGCAAACGAGACAGAGGAGGATGACCCCCTTCTGGAGAGGGGTCTCCCTGCGACCCATCGGAGCCTCCTGCAGGGATAACGCTGAGTGCATCACAATGCTCTGCAGGTAAACCCAGCCTCCTGGGTCAGGAGGTTCCTTCAGGTTGTATTAAGGAGAGGAAGTTTCCACTTCTTCTCATCCAAATGAGACGTGGAGTTATTTCTGTGCATTAAAAAAAAAAAATCCACCAAGAAAAGGCACCAGGATGGGGCAATAGATTTGAGGATCTCTGTGGTAAGCAGTGCAAACAGAGCAGAGTCCAGGTGTCCTTGGTGACAGGCCTGAGCCCTTTCACTGCAACCACAAATAACCTGTCTTCTCAAAAAAGAACAGAGGATTCTAGGCAGCTTTTATGTAACCACTTCAAACTGATCATTCTTACAGCCAATGCTGTTCAAGGATATAGCAATTAAAAGCAGAATCTTACTCTAAATCAGCTTAAGGTGATGACTTAAACTCACAGTTTAAAAGACAGCTAAAATATCAACAGCCAGTTGGTTCTCATGGGCACCAGACTAGAGCTAACTGTCCAACTAAATATAGCTAAATTAGTTAAATTTACTACTTAGTGACCAGAAGCTGATTTTGGGTGGCACACACAGCACAGACACCAGAAAGCAGGGACAGGGTAGAACACAATGTCCTGAGGATAGGGCTTGATTCCCCTACAACTGTTAAGTGGGACAGGGGGACAGTATTAAGACTCAGCTTGGCAGGCTGCTGGGCCACCTCATTTTAACCCTTTTTTTACCCAGAAAGTTTGGGCACTGCAAGGAGGGACCTGAGGCAATGCTGTTTTGTTTTTTTTTTTCCCCAGGAAGAACCGCTGCTTCCTCAGGACAGCCTCTGAGTGACCCATCCTGATGGAGACCCCCCCCCTGTTACAGCTGACACTGCTCTACTTGTGAAATATTTATTGACTGCTCCACAGGTAGGACAGTGGCCCGAGCCAGAAGTGTATTTAACATTTCTGTCACACTGGGTGACATTTCTGGGTGACAAAAAGGACGCCAAGGAGCTCGAGAGCCACTTCCCAGCCCAGGCTGTACCTCTGCAGCTCACCCTTCAGGAACTCTCTGGCCAACCTCAATAAAAGGACCCTGCAGCTCCTCGTGTTCACTTTGGGGTTTTTTTTTTGTTTTTTTTTTTTTGTAACAGTTATTTTTTAAGGTGTGAATTAAATTTTATACTGGGCAAAGCACCTTGGTTTTTCCTTGTGTCCTGTGAGCAGTGTGCTGGCAGCGGGTGATCCCAGGAGGGGGGGTGCTTATTTCACACTGGACTTTGGACATTTCTCCTTCAGCCTGGCCAAGTGCACAGAGTACCTGATGCCTCCATCCCCTTCCAGCCTCCACAGCCCAAATTATCAGCACCTCAGATAAAGGCCTGTTAGAAAGAGGGAGCAAACAGACTGATAACACTGATAGCATTTTCCATACCCCAAATATATCCAGTGGTAACTGGAGGTGAAAGTATTTACTTTTAATTATTTCTCATCAAACTGACTGAAATAAAATGTCCTAGACTGACCTTTGCCACTGAAGCAGCTGCAGTTTTAAAATCATTCCATCAAAATCCAACTGGAGAGGCTGCATGTTAGCTTGGAGGGCTGCAAGAAAGCACTTTTGATTAGACAATTATTATCAACGGGTTTGGGACCAAAATAAATGCCATTTGCCTCCATCCTAGACCAACGCTGCCTTTGGTATAGGATCAAAAATGAAAATTCTGCTAAAAATTGCAGTAGCAGGGAGAAGAAAGCCCACGGCAACAGATCCAAGCACAGTGGCTTGAAGTTTAATACAGAAAATCTATTTGATATTTATTAAACTTAGTTTCTCCAGTTACAGTTTTGCATTGTACAAAGCATTTTAATGACACAGTAGTTAAAAAGATCTTTACAAATTGAAATGTGATACCCTTTTCTCCAAATATTTTAATTGCCATAAATTTGTTTAAAAATACACATTAAACGCATGTTTCAGACACTAAACTTCCTATAATCTCAATACCACAAAATACATAGAATATACTATACAGATGTGGAAAAAAATCTAGTTAGTATATAATACTTTGCTCACCATTAACAGCTTTATTACATGAAATGCACATACTGACTTAAAAATCCTAATTTCGAGCCCCAAAGTACCCTTTGAAATTTCAAATGTATTGCAACAAATAAAATCACAGTTTGTGTGTTTTTTTGTTTGTTCCTTTCTTTCTTTTTTTTTTTTTTTAGGTTTTGGTTGAAGACAGATGCCTAAATATTTTTGATAGAAACAAAATGTAACACATGGACTTGTCGTGTACAAAGCATAAAACAGAGACATCCCATTGGTTACTAACAGTACCTTTCTGTAGGATTAATAAGGGCTTCTTTTATAAGTGACAGGTTCAAAGTTACCTTTCCCCACCCACCAGCCCTCCCCCAAAAGAAAAAAAAAACCCTTCTTCACCAAATAATAATTTCAAATAAGATAAAGGATTATTATTTCTTTTTTTTTTTTTTTTTTTACTTTTTTTTTTTTTAATAAATATATAAGCACTTTATCCTCCATATACAAAATTTCTTAAAACAATTTAAAAGGGGGCTGAGGTGGGGTGGGGGTGGGAAGGGACCAGATACAAATATCAGGAACTGTGCTTGCAAAAAAATCACACCTGGTCCTTTAGAGTTGAGTTTCCAAGAGGTGTAATGTCCCCAAAAAAACTGCTGCAGGAATCCTGTGGCACCCAACCACCCCACCAACCAGCAGGGCTGCAGAGGAAAAACAAGGATGGAGATGCTTCCACTCTGCTTCCAGAGGGAATTAAGAAAGGGGGAAGCATTTCAGGCAAAACCAACCCCAGTGACCCTGTGCTGTGCCAGCTGGACACGGGCAGCTGGAGGAGGTGGCTCCAGGAGCCCTGGAGCTGGAGCTCAGCATTCCCTGATTGTTTGAGTGTAGGTAATTTTCCTGCTTGGGAAATCTGTCTCCTGGACTAGGTCTGGATTTGTCCGAGTCGGCCAGCAAAGGCTCTGGATTCCCTTTCCAGGAGAATGGGTCCAGAACTCTGGTTTGGAAACGTGGGGTTTGCCCTAACACTGATTCACCAACCGGAGTCGTTGAAACCCTGATCAAAAAAATCCTTGTCAGAAACCTGGGAATTTGGAAGTTGTTTGCTCCCCAGTGGGTAATTCAAACTTGACTTGCTCAGGCCCTTTTTGTCTCTGCCTCAGTAGAAACTCTGCAGTGACAGCAAAAATCTGTTGGGTCAATGAAATCCTCACTACAGCAAAGGTAGCCTCCCTCTCTCTCTCTCTTTCCAGCTCTTTGCCACTCTGGCAAACTACATCATTATCTGCCTACAGCTTTATTTTACTTGCCCCAGGCAAGTGCTACATTAGTTCCATAAAGTTCTGACTCTCTGGATGTTGGGGCCATTCATAAATACATTTCAGGGCATTATTTTTATTTTTTTTTTTTTTCTCTTTTTTGTCATCACAGCAATCAAGCCTCAGCAATCTAAAGGAATATACATTGCACTCCTGTATAATATGCAAGATTTCTCACCACTAAGATGGTGATTCAGCACTCAATAAATAATATATCAATATAGTCAGTTGCACCATAATCTAAAAACAAGTATAACATATACTTTGGACAGACTGAGTTCATATATATATATACATATATATTAAAAGACACATACAATACAAATTGCATACTGCCATCGAAAGCCAAGAAGAGCCACCCAGATGCTCTGCTTTATGGCTAATAGTTTCAAATCAAAACAAAAAAACTCTCAGGCTGTTTTTACTCTGGTGTCCTGAAGATTTTGTTTAGAATCCTAGAAAAGGGTTGCACCTTATCACCGAGGAACCTGCAAGTTTGACAGCCAATTCAAATGGTGCTGATAGCTGAGCAAGCCTAGTCTGATTAAGCCATCTTTAAAGATTTACCAACTGGGACCGTGTTCAGTGAGGGGATTAAAATGAGGGCATTGATATGTATTTAATATGCAACCCTCTAGAGAACCTTTTAGGGAGGCAGGAGCTGGGGATTCCCTCCTGGTCACTCACTCATGCTGGGGATGGGTTGGGGCCGTGCCCCACGCTCTGGGGAAGGGATGGAAGCCTCTGAACATCATTGCATTTTTCTTCAGCTACGAAATCTGGCAAAATAGGTAGGTTTTCTCTTGGAAGCAATGGTAAATCCCAGCTGAAGATATGCTTCTGGACTTGGGAAATCTGGGAGTTCCCTGTCTGACACAGCCACAGATGCATAAGGCATTTCTCAGTTCCATGAACAAGACCACTGCACATCTCCCGTACGGACAGAAGACCTGGGACAGCACTCTGGAAGAAATCTGACTACAAGTACACTGTTGAAGGTGGGACACTTTCAACCAGTTCAGGTCCACATTTTGACACGATGCAAAAAAAAAAAAAAAAGTCTTCTAGTCATTCAGAGACAGTTTTTTTAAGATCTAGGGACGGCGATACATTTACTTTTATTTTTTTTTTTAAGAGACCAATTCAGCGCGACACCGAAAGGTATTTGTGGGACTCTAGTTAAGGAGAGGAAAAAAAAAAAAAAAGCAATTCCCAGAGATGAGACCATTCCTGCTAAGAGTAATGGCAACTGTGCACAGAGGAGCAAGCCAAAAAACAGCCATGCTGGCTAGTGCAGGGCTACACAACAAATCAACTGTGAATGCAACGTCTACAAAGGTCTTGTTGTTTACATAGCGTCACGAGTGTGCTAGGCACTTTAGAGTATTAGAGGAAAAAGAGCTGACAGTGTCCCATGAACCAAGATGTGGAGTGGGAGGGTACAGAGTTCTGTCTCCAACAGCAAACAGGAAGAGAAAGGTGACCTTGCACAGTGATTCAATAAAAAGGATGCTCCAACAGACCCGAGAACTCGGCTGCCGTGGAAAACAAAGCCCCAGGTCTGCTACCCATGATCAACTCGTACGTAGCAAAGCTTTTCTGGAAGTACAAAAAGAGGCTGGGACGCAAAGGAAGCTCTACGAATATGCAGCTACCTTTTAGTAGGTTACTAATTTTGCAAAACTTCTAAACTCTTAAAGCCCATAGGACATACTGCAGTACTAAGTAGCGTAGAATTCGATTCCTTCTCTCGAGGTTGCCGTGATTTTGGCACTTAACTACAACTACACACACACAAAAAAATTTAGTGCAATCATTTTCCTGAACATGCACGTTCGTATCTGGTACAGAATCAAGGGTCAGAACGGGAGAGAGAAAAAAAACAAAGCAGCATTCCACCATCTCACTCCAAAGGATTCAGAGTTTGACTCTTCAAAAGGAGACCACCGCAAGGAGAAGTCAGGCCGCGGGACAGACACTACAACTTTTCAAAAAAGGAAATGGAATTTTACCCAAGTACTGCAGAAGACCACTGCATACAGTATACCTGGTCCTTGCTGTAAAACATCTTGTAAACAGTTCATAAAATCTTCATCTAAAAGTAAGGCATAAGGCACACCAGACATGTTAGGGGCACTAAGCAATACTGAAAGCAGTAGCGGTTGAAACCTCGACTCGGACAAGCACCTTCTGGGGAAAGGTACTTTGGTTTACTCTGGTTGAGAGCGCTCAGCTGCAACTCCATGAACCATCCCTGTTGCAGCAAGCTGCTCCCTTTGCAAGTGAGTATTATGCTCCATCAAATGTTAACGGGACCTTCATTAACACGGGGTAAATACAGGAGTTTTAACTCCACTCTGCATCAAAACGGGCGGTTTCCCTGTACTGGCGGGCGTGCTCCCGCCCCACGGTGGCTGGTGCACTGTCATCCTGTAGTGTCCGTCACCTATCAGACCCTAAAAGGAAAACAAAAAATGGATCTCCGTTTCTACTAAAGATTCCTGGGGTTTCAGTCGATGGAAAGAGATGCAAATGACAGTTCTGGTAGGCAGGAACTTACAACTCTCGTTGGGTTGGTTTGGAACCGCAACGTTCGCCGGTTTTTCCCAAGCGTCAAAAAAAAATAAAAAAAAAAAAATGAGAAGCAAGGAACCAAAACATTATTTTCAATGAAGATACATAAAAATAAAAAAAAAAAAAAGATTGTCCATTTCAGAAACTTTTCCTGTATGCATCACACCCATCAGACTGAAGTTCATTCCTACACCGTTACTTCAATATCAGGTTAAATGCAAATCACTGTAATGTTTTGTGATTGTTATAGTGTTAATTCCATGGTTGGAGGCTGCCTTGGAGGACAATCCAAGTCAGATCCAGCTAAATACTTTTCCATATAAATTTCTTTATAATTCATTTAAATGAAGTATCTTAATAAGTAGAAGAATATCTGGAACTTTTTCTATTTAGTACAAATTCTGCAATAATAAATCTGTAGTTGCCATTTATTAGTCGACTCATAGGCATTAGGCATGAAAAGCATGGTGTCCCTACACGTTAGAACCTATCAACCCTAGTTTCCTTTCACAGGCTCTACCACCACAAGACATTACAGAGTAACAAAGCTCACAAAGTATTTAAATAAAGTGTCTATGTTTAATTTTTCTTTCTAAGTACTCGAAAGGGTAAATTTCGGGAAGAAATAGCTAAAAACTGCCCCAAACGGGGCTTTTCAAAATTAAAATTAAAAAAAAAAAAAAAAAATTAAAATAAATAGGATTTAAAACTGACTATGCATTATGACTGGAATTCCAATGATCTATCCAGGACAGATCAGCAAAAACTACACCTTTCTATGTAGCAAATTTTAAAATATTTAAATAACTTAAAACGGGAATACTGAAGCGAAGTCCTTTTAAACCAGATGACGGGGGAGGGGGGGGGAGGAGAAGGGGTTAAAAGACAAAAATAAAACTACCACAAATGAGGATGGGAGAGAGGTGTGAAAGCATTCCTTGCTCTTAGTGTCAACTAAGCAATGTGTTATGGCAGTTTTCCTTATTGACATGACACAGTGTTGTGGAGAGAACTCGAGAGGCAGCCAGACAAACGCCCTCCGTCTGCCGCTCCCAAGCTCACTTGGCGTCCAGGCGCAACCAATGCAGTCCCTGGCGGGTGTAACGCACGAGGTCTGCCATGATGCTTGAGTTAAAAATCAGAGGGCCCATCACTTTATCCAGTTCAGCAAAGAACTCTGAAGGAACAGAAACACAAGTTAAACCAGGGGGACGCTTCCCCACGGGAATCGTGACGCCCGACGACCTCCCCCTCCCCGGCGTCTCGGCGCGCGGCTTTTCTTCGGTCGGAAAAGAAAGATGAGTGGATGATGGGAGGAGGGGAAATAAAGGGAGAAGGTCCCCTCTAACCAGCTCTGTTACTCTTTTGCAGGACTGGTTGCTAAGAATCAGCAGGATTTGGTTAAACTCTGCTCTAAATTCCTTCCCCTTCAAGCGTGCATTTCGTGTAAGAATTCCAGTGATGGAAACGTCCCAAATTCCTCTACCTATACATCATATTTTACAGGAAACACAAGAGATTTTTTTTTTTTTAAACACAAAGCTACTAGGAAACACCTCCAACACTACCTTGACACCCAAGACCACCAGCCCAGGGGATGACTGCAACCCCACCTTATTTTGCAGAGGACCTGGCTAAGCATCCCGCGCACCAGCGACGGCCACACCAAAACCTAAAGCCCACGAGTGTTTCAGCACACTCTGGCACATCCCAGGGTATAATCCACCCGTGCCAGCACTCACCTTTCTGTTCTTTAGACAGCTGTTCAGCTTGGTCCCAAATTTCAGTGGCATAGAGGAAGTTGGATGTAACCTGGACGTAGCTGGCTGCCATCTGATGGATCCTCTGGGGGATCGTCACCGAAGACCCACTCCCTGAAGGGTTGGCTGCCCCAGAAGAGTAATTTCCTGAATTCCCTGGAGACAGCTTTGGAGAGACTGGAGAGGGCATCCCCACAGGCTTGCTGCTTAGCCAAAGAAAAAGATCACATTGTAAAATCCATAAAAATAAGCAAATAACTTCAGGCAGCTCACGCTGCCCTCTAAGAGCCCTCGTCCTACATCTTGCAGGATGCTCAGAACATCCCCTTTTTACACACCCTACAACAACCTGCTGGTAACAACTCTGAAGGATTCTCCAGTGTTTTAGCTCCTCACCTCCAAAGCTCCTCATCTCTTAATTCAATACAATTATTGTCTAAATAATCAGAACTTTAAGAGTAACAACAAACTTTTCAGCTAAGCTGCACTGCCACAGTCCTGCACTTGCAGGTAACAGGGTGCAAATCTGAAATGCTCTCCTGGAAAACCTACACCCTTAGAACCATCCCCCCAACACCTGAAGGAGTGAGAAGCACCTCAGGCACAGGGTTTGGGTAGAAAACTAGCAAAAAGATGAGAAGTACAGGTAACAGCTTTTACTACTTACCTTCCCATACCAGGTGACGGTGCTTGAGAATTATTATAGGAATTCTGTTGGGGAAAAAGGACATTTGTGACCTGATTTTTTTTCCTGGTTATTTAATTGGTTATCTCAAATAATCAATTTTTATCATTTTTCTTTTAATAACCCAAATTCTAAATAATATTTATTTAGACAGTAAATTCAAATCTGAGAAAAATTTTCCGGATCAGATCCCACTGCCTGTTATGGGAGCATTTTGGGGTTTTCAGCCCATTAATAGAAAGAGATCTGTTATTACTGGCACTGAGCAACTAAAGATGTCTCAAAATTGTGAAAATTCTCACAAGTGACAAGCCTGATCCCCTTCAGTACTGAGAGCTGGAGGTTTCAGAGGAACCCAGTGACATCAGCTACACATCCCCAAGTGAGCCTTAGGAAATCTCAGTCCAGATGAAGGACTGAGTGACACAGCAGAAGCACTGGAACTGCTTTTCCCATCTGCAACATTTGGCTTCAAATAAATCCTGAGCTCCCTTAAGCTTTCAAGGTCCAGATTTAACCAGGGTCTATTCCAAGTTCACCTATAGCAGGCTGAATATTGGGTTCAGGAACTTTAATTTCAGAGCTTTAGTTTGATTAGGTTTAAACATTCTAAGAAAAAGTAACAGATGCAATTACCTTCAGATGTTCAGTCAGAGTTTTAGAGTATTTCAATGCACTTTCCTTCTTCAGCTTGAAAAGCCTCAGGTATAGCAGAGATTGACACCGAAGACTGCCCAAAGACACAACAACACCACAGTTACACTTCATGGCCAGTTCACCACAACTCAGACAAGTTCTGAAAACACAGCTACTGGATTTGTAAGTTCTCCCAGCAAAAGCCAGCCCTCAAGTTGTAACTCAACCAAAAAAAAAAAATATTTAAAAATCCATAACCACCTTTAAGTGTTCAAGAAAACGGCCCGTGCAGGAATCACCATTAATCTTATGTACAGCCAAGTGGAATATTCCCATATATTTGGATCAGAAATCCCTGAGAATTCAGGTTAATGCAGCATTTTGTGCAGATAAAACACTGGAAATCAGTAAGAGCACTGTGTGAAGTTGGGAATACACATACCAAAGCACTGCCAGCCTTTTGTCTGCAGCTGTAGCATCTGGTGCCAAGTAATTCTTCAGTTTCATAGTGTATCTACAAAGACATCAAGTAAAAAACATTAAATACAGATTAATGGTATCCCTTATCAATCACAAAACTCTGATGTTCTTACGATTTTCTGGTTTCAACCAGCTGAGCAGCCTCTCTCACACCTTAAACTAATGCTGGCCAGGGAGTAACTGGAATAATTTTGCTTCTCATGCTTTATGTATTGTGGAGAGACCTCAAGAGCCTTGGCAGAAAGCACCTCAAGCCTCGTGGGAACACTTGAAGGCTCAGGAACTGGCACAAACTGGTAAGTGATCCACTTCTAAGGGGGTATGAGAAGAGATCTCAAAAGCTGGTGGCAATACTTGAGTCAATCCAGAAGCTCTGCTCCCCAAGCTCTGCTCCCCAGGGCCTCTTCCCCACCCACTTGACTTCTGGAGCTGCTCTGCAGTGCTTACTTGATTAATTCCACAGTTTCTGAATACATAGGGAACGGGGACTTGGATTCCTGAGCATTTTTCTCCAATGCATTCCCACACTCAATGAAGGACACCACAGCATCCAGGTAGTACACAGCCTTCTCAAACCTGTCAGACTGAGGAGATGGGGAGAAAAAAACTTTTCAGGACAAAAAAAGAGAGGATACAAGAAAGTTCCAAACCAGAAGGGCAGCAAAATGGCAAAAGCAACAAACACACCCCAGTACAATGTGCAAACACCAGGGAAGTCCTGGGGACTGACTCACCAATGCATCTGCATTGTGTTTTAACTTCTTTGCTTCTTGCAAATAATGATCAGCTGAGTAAGTCCTGCAACAGAGGACAGAAATTTAGGGACTTGGCCCCCACCCACGTTGCATTTCCTTGTTACAACTGAGGTTTCTTAAAACTTCTGAAGTGAGTGAGAAGAAAACCAGACATGCTGTAAGAAATGCTGAGATTGGGAAACCTGAAGTCTGCACAGGACTGTAAAATACCTGTTCTATAGATACTTTTTATTATCCCACAGGATTGTATCTGTTCTCAGGGATCTGGGAACATCAATGCCCACAGCTCCTGGCTCTGGAGGCCCAGAGCTCAGCTGAGCAGGCAGAGAGGTAGCAGCAGGTGGAAAGGACCTGTCAGCATTTAAAAACAGAACAGCCCTGAGCTATTTAAGTCTCCTGCTGGTCCTTTTATGCTGGGCAGGAATGCAGAGGGCAGGCTACAGTTCCTCCTGAAGGACTGAGCTCTCTGCCAAGCACAGGGAGCACTCAGACAAGCACAGGAGCAACACACACAGCTCTCAAGAGCTTGAATTTAAAACAACTTTTGTGAAGCAAAAGCATAACTCTCCTCCACGGGGAGCTGGCTACTGCTTCAAGATTCCCAGCCCCACAAAGGGAAAGGCACTTTTTGCTTTTTTTCTTACCTATCATCAAAAACAAGTTTTGCTCTCCTTGACTTTGAACCTTCCACAGAGGGAGCAGAGGCAGGAGGGCAGCTTGAGGAATTGTTCAGAATCTTTTCCTGAAAGGGAAATGGATGCAAAATAATACATCTGCTAAGAACTGTTAACTTTGCCTTCAAGATAATCACTGGTGTATAAATTTCTCCCCTGACTCCACGTGCAGTGCCCGTGGCTGTTTCAGCAACCAAGCTTCCATCAGGCTTTCAGCTCATGCTGGCACAGGCTGGCATCAACCTCCTCACCCTGAGCCACCAGATCCCTCTCCATCAGAGGAAGGAGTGCAGCCAAGGCTTTCCAGACACACCTGTGCCCAGTAAATCCCTCCCTCAGTCTCTCCTGTCACTGTTTCTAAGTCCTCTTTTCCCACTCTAACAAAGAGGTGATTGTATTTTTGTGATTTTTCATTTCTTTCATCAATGCACTCTGCTGGATTTATTTGCCTCGGGGAGAAGAAATCTGGATTGTGGAAGGAGAAGCACTGTGCCCAGGGAGAAGAGTTTGCTGCCTTCCCAACACACTCTCCTGGCTCAGCAGGAGACTCCAGGGACACTGGGAACATCCTGTGAGTCACCAGCACACCCAGCACGGATCAGCTCCCCAGCCTCAGACATGATGTGCACTTATCATGCCCAAAGGCCAGTGCTGCAAACCTAACCCATAACCTGCATTTATCAGGTTCCTGCTCCTCAGAAGGACTGAGGAGTTGCAAGGCACTGGATGTGCAGAGCCACGTGTTACCTCCCTACCACTGCTGCTCCCCTCCTCCTCCAAGCAATTATCCCTCCTGGACATTTTTAGACCTTGCTTCTAAGCCTCTCACAGGCTGAAAATTCAACTACTGAGGTTTAGCAGTTGCTTAAACTAAAAGTGAAAAAGCACATTAGAATGCAATGACCTAAGGTTTCTTTTAATTCCACCATCTATAAACTTTCCTCAGCTCAAACTCTTAAAAACATTTTCTGCACCACCTTTACAACCATATTTTCTCTACTCCAGCCATGGGGAATTCTGTACATTCCTGAGATGGAGTTGAAATAAATCTTTCTGGGGTTCCACAATGTCATAAAATGAGAGCTCCTACTCTGCATCTTAGCACAGGGTGTGTGTGGACCCAGCTCCTGCTCTCCTTAAAAACCCAGACAAGATCTGTACCTGAGTGAAGTCACTGTCCCATTTACTGTTGTGTAAAGAGCTTTCCAGAGGTATTTATTAACAAACAATAAATAATCAGCAACAGTAACCAGGTGACCAAACATATTTCACTCATTAACAGAAGAATTTGGTAGGAGTAAGCACTCCATGATCACTCCCAACTTCTTTTCTAATTTCCAGCCTCTCCAGGACGTGAAACAATGCTTATCTAAAACTAATTCTATTTTAACAAATTATTGTTAAAAATCACACCCAGCTGCAAAGCAAACAAAGAGGCTGAGAGCATTTAGAGGAAGCCCTTTACCTTGGCTTCTTTAGCACTGCTTGAACCCTTCCCCTCTGTCTTCTTCTGCTTTGAGGAGGAGCTGCTCTTGCTGCCACCACTGCTCTCCTTGCTGAGGTTGCTGCTGGACTTTAGGGATGATGATTGACTGACTGTCCTCTTCCTGGATCCATGTTCTTGTTTGGAATCTTTCTGCAGGACTGGGGCAGCAGGAGAGGGCAGTAAATCCTTCTCTTTAACAGCACTGGGCTTCGAAGACCTGGGCAAAATGAACACATTCAGGTTTGGGTTCTTTTTCCTTAAAAACCCAACACAAACAAAGTAAAAAAAGAGAAACCCAACACCACAAAATTTTTCGTTTTAAATTTTGTGAAAACCTTCGATTTTTTTTTTTTTTTTAAACCAAACAAGATTTTTGTTGTTAGAGCCAGCAAAGCAGATATGGAGGAGAAGAAAGGGAACAATCATCTGGGTGACGAGGTTCCTGAGAAGCCAGACTGAACTTGTTCTCACCATTTGCTTTGTTCTGACCTGAAAACCCAGCAGACAAGTTCCAACCATAAAACCACATCCCTACAACACTTCTTAAAAAAAAAACCCAAAAAAACAGCCCAATAAACCACCCTAAACACTGAGAATGTAAGAAACTGCTGGCAATGTTAGCACCAGCCAGCCTCACAGTCAGAAAAAAGATGGCCCAGATAAATGGTCTCTGAGGTTCATGATACTGGAAAACTTTTTCAGCTGATCTTTCTGAACACCTTGGCTGCTGAGGGCTCCTGCTGGCTACTCCTTCCTTCCCCTAATCATTAATTCTATAGATTATTTTTTATGTAGTCACCTGATTTCATTTAATTAAACAGCCTTCAGGTATCCATGCTGGCAATCAAACAAGAACCAGAAATAAGAGGTTCAAAAAGCAAAACCAAGCTGGGAATGCACCCACTCATTCTACAGCTGTTTCCTACCAAGACACTGCTCAGTTCAGCCTGGGCAAACAAGATTTCTAGCAGCTGATATGCTGCAGCTTCTCACAGATTTGTAATTTGGCAATTACTCACTACACAGAAATATTTTCCATGACACAGTTTACACCAGTTCTCAGTTGCTTGAACTGAAATAGCTGAGTTTGAGAAGGCAGTGGAAAAAGCTTTACTTTTTCCCTCTGGATTAATACTGAGCAAGGAATAAATCAAACAAAAGCACAACAGTTATTGCAAAAATGGAAAATCATAGGAAAAACAAGTAAATGAATATTAAAAAAGAATCTTCCTGTAAAAAAAGATCATCTGTTTCCTAATTCTGCATTACTTTTGTGTCACTCCCAGTTTTCCCTAGCTACCCAAATGATCCTTGAGATCCCCCCCAACCCCATCAAGCAAATGTGATCCTAAATCCCTGGATCCAAATCTCAACACCCTCAGCTTCCCAGACAGTGCCAGTTAAGTGATTTATTCACAATTTACAAACTTGCTAACTGCAGAATTACCAGAGTGGGTTCATTAAAAAAAAAAAAAAAACAACAACACAGATTTTGCAAGATCAAAAACCCAGATGCACAGCTGACTTCTAAACCCAAACCAGAGGCAAAAATGGGAAGGATCCATTCCTTAGCACACCCAACCCTTCACACCCCCTTCCTTCTGTCAGATCACACAACTGCCCTTGGCCAGTGCTTCTGGAAATTTCCACCAACTGCTAGCAGAAATTCTTAAGCAAACCCATCTGAAGGGTAAGAAACCAGGACATTTTACCCATTGATGAATAATAGGAAACACTTTGCTGGGGAGAAGAGGGGGGAAAACAGGCACCCATCTTCTCCCTGATCACCCTGAGCCCTCAGTGCTGCCAACACCCCAAAATACTCACTCCCTGCTGCTGGAAGTCTTGTGTCCTGATGGAGTTTTTTCTTCCAGTTTTGTTTTCTTGCTTTCACTGGCTCTGCTTTCATCCTCATTCTGAATAAAGCAAACAAGAAACACATCCAGGCAAACGTCCCCCTTTATGGCTTCATGCAGGGTGGCAAAGTTTCACATGAAGGCACTTTAATTCAGCTGATGTTTTGCAGTGCACAGCAGCAGAAACCCACAGGGCACAAAATTATTGTGCCCTCCAGCATCTGAGCTGGAGATACGAGCAGACCCTGGCACTGGAACATCATGAAAAACAAAACCTGGGTGCTAAATTACCAACCTGCACACAGCTAAGCTGTTCATGATCACCATGAAATACCAGGAAAATCTGCCAAAGGCTTTCCTAACAGAACAAGGGACAGATTTTGTGCCTTATGAATGCCAGAGAAGGGGACAAGTCCTGCAGTCTATTACAGTAAGCTCAGAAATTTTGATATAAATTGGATCCCCCAAGTCAAAGGGTCCTGAAGGTGAATTTCTAAGCTGCCTTCATACTGGAAGTGTCAAGACAGTGAATAAAATGGGAACCAGGGCCTCATCTGGTGACATAACCCAGATTCAAACCCAAAAAAGTTTCTTTTTTGTTAGGCTGCTGCTGCAGCCCTGAGCTTTATGATCAAGGAAATACAGGAGCACATAAAGTGTGGAAAGGAAGCAGTGAGAGCTGGGTACAGAGCACTCACAAAGCCAAAAACTGGGGGGAAAAGGTGGGGTTTAGATGTAAGAGCACAGCTCTTTAATGCTGTGACTCCAGTGGGGACTGCAAGGCACAAGAGAAACAGGAGCCACTGGAATCTGAGTGCTCTCCCAAGCAAAAAATAATCTGTGGCAGTTCTGGTCAAAGTTGTTCCAATTTTATATCAAACCTCACACTTTATCACTTCTTTTCCTTCTTCAGAGGATCTTGCAAACAGTGCAGGAGAAAGCTGTGTGTGTGTGGTTACACATCAGGTCTCCCAGACAACACTGATTTCAGTAAAGGACCAAGTTTGCTTTGGTTGCTCAGGAGGAAAACTTTTAACTGAAATTCTCTCTCTCATCTGGAGAGCCAAATGCCCCTCTGGATGATATCCTATAACCCTTTCATTCCACATGTCAACAAAGTCTTACAACCACTGCCAGACCCCTGTCAAATTGGCATTTTCAGAACAAAATCCAGAGCAATTTCTGAACCAGAGCTTCACAGTTCTAACTTCAGGGAAACAAAAAACTTCTAAAAAGCTCTTTGCTCACTTAGTCCATCTTTAAGGCACAAGTTTCCTTGTCACACACATTTGGAGGCTTCTCAAAGCAGGTTAAAACTACACCTCCAACTCCTTCTTCCTATTCTTCCCCCATTCAAGACTGCTGCACTTGTATCCAGCTCCCCCCCGACTCCTGCCCATTCCCACTTTGTATTTAAAGCTGAAAAGATGAAATGTTTTGGGGTTGTTTTTTAAATATCCTGAGCTCCTCCAGATGCAGCTGCGTCCCTTCCCCTCTTCAAAACAACATCCCCACAGTCTCAGGGTTGATCAATGTGCCCTGCACAAAATGCCAGCCCAAACCCCCCCCTAATCCACACCCCGAGGTGTGATTTGGGTTGCTGGGCCACCAGCAGGGGCTGAGATAAGAGGCTCAGACTCTTAAAATCATCACCTGCTTGTGTTTCCTTTTGCCTTTCGTAGAGCTTTTGTCAGATGGCTGCTTCTGGGAGTCTCTCATGTGCTTCTCTGGCACGTTTTTCTTGTCCACTTTGGGTGCATCAGCATCCTTGTAAGGCTTCCCTGGTATTCTTGATAAGAGGCTCAGGTCAATCTTCACAATAAGTGGGTACCTTTCATCAGGATCACTGAGTGGGGAAAGAAGCTCTTTCTCTTCCATAGGAGAGAACATTCTTTGCCGAAAAAAGCTTTCATCCTCCTCCATGAAAGATTTCACAGGAGTCCTATTGCTCTCAGAGTATTTGGGTGTTTGTGATGAGGGAGGCAGGCTCTCGTTTTCATCGGAATCAGAGGATGAGGTATCTGTTTCTATGAATTCCCTGGATTTCTGGGCAGATTTGCTGGAAGCCTTGTATTTCTTTTTCTCCGTCGTCGGCCGAGGGGAAGATTTGGGCTCTTTTTTGATGTTGGGTTTTCTGGAGCCTTTTGTGGCTGCCTTGTGCCTGTTGGAAGGAATGCTTGTGGCCATATCCACTGGGGTTTCACTCTCGATTTTCAGGCCCCCTCTGGGCTCCTCAATAGATGTTTTCTCTGCTTTCTTGGGCTGCTTTTTACCTACAGTCCTCCTCTGGGTTGAGCTGTCACTCTGGGCAGGGGATTTCTGCCTGCCCCGACTGCTCTCCGAGCCCTTTTGGGTGGGTTTGGAATCTCGTCCCGGAGTAGAAGAAATGGAATCCTTGGATCCACCCTGCTCCGTGTACCCACCCCCTGCCCCCTGATCCCTGCCCTCTTTTTTGTAGCCTTGGGAAGATGGGATATTGCTGTCCACAGAAGAAGCTGGTGAGACTTTGTGGGAATTCACTTTGTTCAACCAGTTGTCCAGTTGCCACTTGTTTGTTGGTGGTGGCTCTGGCTAAAAACAAATTAAAAAAAACCCACTTTAGGTAATTTTTTTTTTTCCACAGGACAGTTGAACTATGCTACAGGCCAAAGCAAGAGGTACACACTCACACACACAAAAAAGAGGTAAATAATTAAATGTAGGTTGATGAATAGAGGTACAAGCACCATTTTCCCTTCACTTGGAGCAGCTGCTCTCCACAGGCAAGCCTGCCTGCCTCCCTGAATAAAAGGTTTTTAAGCCATTATAACTAATTTCTGCACTCCAGTAGGTAACTGGTGGTGAAAATCACCTCCAACAACATCAAATGTGTGCTTATGTGAAGGATGGCTACCATATCCAGCTACAGGTGCTTCAGCAGAAGAATATTCCATCTGGAAAGTGATCCCACGTTTGTCGGGTTTTTTTTCTGAACGGTTTTAAAATTTATTATTTTACTTTTCCTGGTTTTAAAACTGAGGATTAATGCCAAGCTAAGGAAGGCAGCTCAGCTCTGTGTCCAGACCCACCTCGGGGGATGCACTCTGGGATGGTTCATTGGCTTCACTGTCACTGGAACTGCTTTCACTTTCAGAGTCAGATCCCGAGCTGCTCTCGGACCCGCTGTGGCTGCTCGAGTCATCCCTCGAGTTATCTGCCCCTTCACTGTTATGCTGGGAAGGTTCAGAATTACTGAAAAGAACAAAAAAAAAAAGGATAAATAAACAATCACTACTCAAGGCACAAATAGAGAGTATAAAGTCAATCTTTTAATCAGGTAAAAAATTCAACATATGGTTCACCCTGGAAACGGCCGTCGCCTTTCCCCCTTCCCCAGGTGGTTACAACAGTTTGCAAGACTGATGCTAGTTAATGAGGGATTCAGTTCTAATTGCCTCTTTCCTTTACAATGAGATAAAAGACAAATGTGAATTTTAGAAATGAGATCAAGTCAGGAGTGCTGACTGGAGTGATCATCCCCACTCCTGTGCTGCCAGCTCCCAGGAATGCCTACCTGCCAGGTGTGCTCCTTGGCACCGTCTTATCACAGTCCTGCAATTAAAGAAAAAGAACATGAAGCTCCTGGAAGTTACTTCAGGATTGTCTACACAATTAAACTGCAAAGCATCAATTCCAAGCCCTTCATTTTTTTTAATTATCCAGCCTGAACAGCATCTTCATTCCGTGCTCGCAGCAGTTTGCGTGTGGCTGCGTTTTCCTTGGACAGAAATGTAAATAAATCAGGATTTTGTCCAAGCTTTCACCACAAACCCATTATCTCAGAGTCCTATGTACTCTCCTACAGTTCTCAGAGTCCCTGTTTTCCCCACTCTCCAGTGGTTCCATCCTTCCCAATGTTATTCCTGAGAAGGACAGAGTCAGGAGCCAACCAACTACAGCTGCTCCCTCCAAGGCTTCCACGTGAAGAAAATCAAGTGCTAGAACTGGGAATGGGGGGAAAAGAGGCACCACTGCTGGGAAGCACAAACCCTACAGGTATTTTTATTTCATCTTTCTAATTGTCATTTCTGGCAGAAACTGCAGAGTGTTAATATTGACAAAGAAAAAAAAATAAAAATAAAAAGAGACTTTTTGATAACAAAGGTGCTGCTATGCTCCCCAGTATCAGGTACAATATCCCTTATCACCCCAAGCCCCTAAATGACAGGAGAAAAAGGGTTTTATCTTCAAATGCTGAGCCTTTACAGATGTTTTAAAGTGCACATTACCATTTACCCTCACAAAAAGACCACGAGAAATGGGTAAAACAAGATTTTCTACATAAACACCTACTGCTCCCCAAGCCAGGGAACTTCCCCTAGGTTTACATTTAGGAATCCCTGAGGTTTGCCTAAAAATGTGCCATTTGATTTTTGTTTCCTTGCTGCTCACTTTGCACACTGCTGAAGAACCCAGCTGTGGTTCTCTGATTAATTTTTTTTTTTTCCAACATACCTGCTCTCCATCGCTGTCTTCACTACTGCTGAGTTTTAAGTCATCTTTCAACATGCTAAGGAAAAAGGGAGAAAGTGAGACAAGTTTTTCCACGTACTTTAATTACTTTCCAAGCATTCTTCCACATTTCAACATGCTATTGTTTAGACTGGGGAGCAGGCTGCGTGGGTGAATGCCACAAGATACCAGGCTACCATTTAATGATGAGTTAAGTCATTCTTCAGAGCAGAATCAAGATTCCAGCACTTTGATTCCTCAGTCCAATCTGTTCCACTCAGAAAGGACATTTGACACATTTTACTAAGGCCCAAAAATACTGATTTAAATGGAATCAAGCAAGCCAACACCAGTGGCTGCTTCCTGTCTCGTGGCATCAGTGCCACGGCTCTAAGCCATAATTATTTCATTCTTATTCAAAGCTATAATTATTTATGGGAGTCATACACACACACTGCTTCACAACACTGGGAAGATGTGAGCACACTGAAACAACAGCAGAATGCAGGAGCCCCCTGCAAAGTGCATTTTTGGGTACAAAAGTAAAATGTCTTACTCTGTCTGGTTCGGTTCACATCTGGAAAAAGAAAAGAAGAAAGGGTTAAAAAAGTCTGAATATTCCTGAGCTTCAAAATACAGCTGTTCTACTGACAAACTGAAAAGAAACACCTCCCTCTAGGATCTGGTTCCTCAAGTATTTGTCATTGTTATCCTTCTACAAAAGATGCATTTATCTCCTTTTGGATGTTTTTTCACGCCATCCTTTTTATTATTATTTATTTCAAACCCTATTGTCACAGTAAACACGTTCTCAGCTTTCCTCCCATGCAACACATGTCCAGTGCTACCTCTGACTTAGATTTCTCCCATTCCCCAGCACATTTCTCTCTAGGAGGTTTGTAGAGCTCTGAGAAGGGCAAAACCCAGCAGTGAACTTTCCATCCCTACCACTCACTGAACAGGCTGCATTTGAGCATCACCCTGAACAACATTTTAGGAATTTTAGGAAAACAACTGTAAAAATTGAAAAGGGTTGTTGTGTTTTTTTTGCTTTATTCCTTCCCATGGATCACATGCTTTTTCCTCTTGTTAGTGCCCAGACCAGCAGCAGAACCAGACCTCACCTTGTGGCTGCATCACAGCAGATGCTGACTCATTAAACCTGCAATCAGCAACCATGCCTTTATTCCCATATTTGTTTGGAAACAAGCTTTTGACAGCATTTAATTGACTTTCAGGTCTGAGAAAGGCAGACTACAGCCTTTGCTAGAATATTCCAGCTGCTCCAATATGCCACATTTTCTCTACTGCCCCAGAAAAAAAAAAATAAAATGTCCCCTTTATCTGCCAGCCAAGCAGAAGGATGCTAAAGAGCCTGCTCAAAACCTGACAGGCTGCAGTAAAATAAACAGCTCTTTTTCAAGTTTCTTAAAACTCAATGGTTGTTGGAGAAACCTTTTTTCAACAGCCACTTACGATTTGGATTGGTGACCATTGGATGTTTTTGCTGAAGGATTGTATCGTTCTAGAAGAAGAAGAAAAAAAACCAAAAGCACTGTTGAAAACACAGCCAGCAAAGTAAATCACTGCCCTGTGGCCAGAAGCACCCAGCCTTGGATAAGCCAAGGAGAGCTGAGCAGAGAGGAGAAAGGAACTCACTGATCCCAGGTACAACCTCCCCCAGACTGGAGAAGTGAGTGGATGCAGAAAGAAAACACTGAACACAGCAGATAATTTCATCAAGAAAACACAGAAACTATTTCAATCCTTGCTGTCTGGATCAATACACACTTAATGTGTTATTAATGGTGTGAAAAACTGTTTTGCTGCTGTCAGGATTCATCTCTTGCCTCCTACACCCAGGATACAGAGCAGACTGGCAAGATCTGACTTGTTGCAGCATCCCTACCTGCCTCCTGAGCTGAAGCAATCTTTAGACCCAGAATTCAAACCCAGAAACCAAATCTTACAATAGGAACACGTTGATATAATCTGCTTTTCATTTTTGGGGGGGAGGGGGTGTGTGTTTTCTTCCCTTTTTCTTTAATTCTGGCAAATTGCTAAGTGTAGCTCAAGAGAAACAAGAAGTGAGGCTGTTAAAAGCTGCCCAGAAAATCCAAGCAGGAGTTCAAAGTTGTCTCTGTGCTCTGGGTAACCTTGCCTCTCCATTTACACACCTGAAGATCACCTGGGTCTATGGCTGAGCATTAAGTTTTAATTTGTTTCCTTAATTCCCCACTGTATCAGGTGTTTACAGTAAGCTGCTTCTGAGGATCCAAGAATAAACCATCCTGCTTTTACTCTTTAAGATGCTTCCTCAGTGGGAATGGAAGAGACTCTGGGGAGGTAACAGCACAAATTACATCAATTCTACCTGGTTACCTGTGTTAGGTTACTCATTCCAGGGATATTCAAACCAATATGGTTAAATGGAAATAAAAAGCTGCTTTTGTCTAAAATCTGAAAATGCAGCCTGTGTTCAGGAATATTCCTGAACAAATTACCAGAGGAGCTTTTAATCTGGTCTCTCTCTTGAGTTTAAAATGCCAAAGTGAACCCAACAGTGCAGCTGCCCTGTGCTGCTCCTACTGAAGCACAGACATAAGCACTATTCTGGTTTCTAGGATGTCCCCCAGCAGGGAGCTGGGCTTTTTATAGGGTGCTTTGGTGTAGCACTCAGCTATTTTCAATTAGCTCAACCAAGGAGGCACTTTTTTTAATACTGGAAAAGATGGCAAATTAAAAATGCTTAAATACTTTTTTTTTTTTTTTTTTCCTAGAGGATAGTAACAACCTTGACAGCTCAGTCTCAACTTTCCAGGTCTCAACAGGAAATGCAAAAGAAAAATCAAGCAATTGTTTTACAGGTTAAAACCTGAGGAAACCTTAACTTAGACTCCATCCTGTAACCAGTCTGGCAAATCTCATTCTCTATAAAAAAATGTGACATGCTAAGAATACCAAATCACAACAAAAAAAATGAAACATTACAGGAAGTTTAATATACTTACTCTGTTCCCCAGTGCCAAAACTGGACTGCTGAGACTCCTAAGGGAACAAAAGATCACAAGTGTTTTTCTCACTGGGAATTTTAACATCTCAGACCCCACACTGTAATCCAGAAAACTCTTTCCATGCAAAGGAGGGCACCTAACCTCAAATAAAGAGAAAATCCAACAGCTTCCTGCTCCTCTCCTTAGCTGAGCTCTCCCACCTGCTTGGTTTTAAGCTGAAACCCCAAAATCCCTGCATGTCTGGCACAACCCCCCTCTCATGTATGCTTAGCATGGAGAGGAACCAGTCAGTAATTATTTTATCATCTCCTTTAAACACAGAAAAGCTTTGCTGTTAATTTGATGTGTTTTTATTCCAATCCATTTCTCTGTTTGATTTTTTTTTCCCCAGACACACACACTGGGGGATAAACCAGGAGTAGCAACCCTGCAACACCAAAAATCTCTTTGCCACAAAGGAGCCCAAGAAAACAAAGCTTAAAATCTGCAGAGCTCTGCCCAAAAAATCCCTTCTTCCAACAGCTCCCTGCAAGTCCCAGGTGAAACCCAGAGTTCCTCCCCCCAAAGGCCAGGTCTGGTGTCACCACTTGTACAAAAGCCAATAAAGAATCCCTTGGAACTTCCCTGGTACAAAACAAAGCTGTGACCCATCAATCCAGCCCTGAAAAATGAAGCTCAGCAAATTTTAGCACTTTGGGATTAACCATTCCAAAAAACCCCAATTCTGTCTCCCCAAACACAGTAGATTATAATTTTATTAAAAAAAAAACAACCCACCCACACCCACCCACTGCAACTTTGCTTTACCAAACAAACATGCAGATGCTACTGAAAAATACTTCTAGGCTGAAGTGCCATTTAAAATAGGACCTTCCTGACCTTGTTTGAAAATGAGGACAAATGCTGGCCCCATAAATAAAAATTGAAAGTGTTTAACTCAATTCATGAGGTTATACACCCACGTTTTCCTTAAATGCTCTGGCAATGAAACCCAGGTTGTTTGGTGCAGGCTCCCCACACAGCAGTTATATTCACAATTTTAAAAATTTTATTTTTTTAAGCACACAAAAAGCTTTACATAGCAAAGCACTCCTAGGTATTGCTTGTTCCCCTTAACTGTTTATTTCAAAAGTGAAAGCAGCTGCAATAATGCAGTGAGCATGTTGGGTTTTTTTTTGAGGGGGAACTCTCCTCAGAAGGCATTTCAAATGCCTCTCATCTTTACTAAGTGCAAGAAGGGATGGGATGATTAAAATAAAATTAACCTGTGTTTAAAGTGCAAAGTGAAGATGAAATTGGAGAGGAGCCTTCACCACAAAGCAACAGCCCTACTTCTTCCAAAATAAAACCTGATTTTTATCATTCACAGGTAAAAGGAATGTAAGTGTGATTCCCTGACTGCCTTTTTCCACTCTCAGCTTAGAGGCTGACAAACCACATGCCAAAAAAAAAGAAGTCAAGGCCCCACAGGAATCACACCCCACTTCTCCAGAGCCCAGGATGAGGAACAGAGACTTTCTCTTCCCAAAACACCCATCACAAACCCTGCAGAAAGCACCTGCCTGGCTCCACTCAGCTTCTCATTTCCAAGGCACAGTGCAGCCTTTCAGCTACCTGCACTTTAATGAGGTGCTATGTTTAAATGTGCAACTTTTTCCAGCTCTCTTGCCATCTGTTTTGTCTTTGAACAGCCACTCCTTTAAGTAACTCAGAGGTTAAAGGAAAAAGCTGCACTTCCAGCTCCCAAGTTATTTATAGCAGTATCTTCCAAAGGTCTGCTGCAGAAAAAGGGCATTAAAAACCAACCTGAAGGAAGGAAACCCTTTTAACCAAAGTGTAGCAGACTGCTGAGGATGGACAGTGAAGACACTTCAGCAGGAAACAACACTGCAGATCTGGCTTTTGTTTCTCAAAAAAAGGTTTCTGCCTAAGAAGGGAGCCAGGAATGTGGCTGCTGCCTTCTTGGGAGCTCCTGAACAAACCTGGATGCAGAACCCACCTCTGCAGAGAGGCCTGAAGGCCACTGCCAAAGCCCCTACCCTGCTCTGAAACCAAAAACTTCCACCCCCTGAGGAGCAGCTGGGGTTTTTTAATATATTTTACAAACACAGCAGCATTTTTGGAGTCTTTGACTGCGAGCCCAGGGCTTGAAAAAAAAGGTAAAGAGGATAAAATTATAGAGTGTTAGGTCACTGGATAACATTTTTATCAAGGCTCAGGAATCTGCATTTTTTTCATAGCATCCATAAAACTTTCCCTGACCTATTTTCATGAAGTTCTGTCTTCTGATTCAAAGACTTCCTGATAATTATTGGATATATTTATAGTAAATGCAGAGAGGCCCAGCTCAGGAGCCTGGGTTCCTTCGAGCTCCTCACTATCAAGCCATGGGGAAAATCATCCCTTAAAAAAAATAATAAATAAGATTGAGTGATCCAAAGGGAGCTTAATTTCATGTCTGCAGGCAAAACACAGCAAACTTCTGCACTCAGGAGGAATGGTGTGGAACTCTGCAGCATCTGCTTGGAGAGGAACTGAGCACAGTACTGAAGAGCTCGAGCTCTCCTCTAACACTGCTGCTGTTTTGTTTGCTTTTCTGAATCCTGCTCTGGGTCCAGACTGCACAGGCCTACAGCTTGCTAACTCACTGGAATCCTGAGAAGCTCCTGCTGCCAAGAATGACAGAGGGGAGAAGGCAGAGGAAATTACAGGCTTTGGATGTGGAGAGAGAAGTCGACAAAGTTCCACGGCTCGGATGCTCAGCCACGAAATGAAAAACCTGGCAGCAAGTCAAAAGGCTCAGAGCAGCCATAAATGGAATTTTTTGCAAACTGGGTGAAAGAAACACAAGCCAGGTCGATAAGTTCAAAAAAAAAAAAAAAAACAAAAAAAAAACCAAACCCAACCCCCAAGCTAACTTTTCTGTTCAAACAGCAACAAGACTCTGCCATCTCCCGTGGTTTCCCTCTGCCAGGACACACAGATCTCTGCACACCTTTTAAATTCCCAACCTGAGGCAAATGCCAGAGAAATGCAGGGAAAAAAAAACCCCAAAAAACAGTTCCAACAATCCCATAACCCAGTGTGCAAAGGGGATACGTGTCCTCAGAGGCTCAGGAGTCAGTACTGAGAGCAGTGGACTAAGTACCCTTGTTGATGAGGAAACGTGGGGCATTTCTTGCACTACTATAAAAGGTAAAAATTATTTCCAAGTTCACAGTTCTATACAATGTAGGAGATAAAGCCTGATTAAAGGTGATACAGGCAAAATTAATACTGATCTAACTGATCCAGCCAGGACCAGAGCCTGACCTGGTAACTGCCCCAGTCTGAAGGACTTTCATGGATGTGCACCTTCCAACATGGGAAACTGGGGCCAAAAGATGTCAAAGCACTGACAGAAAACAACCTCTTCAGATTATGCAAGAGACCTCAGTGAGAAAATCTTCTTGCAGTACCTCACTGTTGTGTTTTGGGGAGCAATTTGGATCAAAGAGGAAGCTGGGAGCAGCGATGCTGTAAAACAGCAGCCTGGTGAGAAAAACTGTGGTTTTGGTTATTTTGCAGGTAATTTTTAGAAAGAGGAAGAGAATTCATTTCTTTGCTCTGAAATGAGGCCACACGAGGCAGCCAAATCCATTTCAGAGAGATGTTAAGTCTGGGGAGGAAAAAAAAAAAAAAAATCCACCCTGTCAAGTTAAATCTTTTACTGGTTATCAGCAAGACACAGGAAACAAACCAAGAATTCAAACTGAGTCAGCTATGGGAGGCTGAAGCTGCTGCCTGCAGCCATCTGCCCTGCCTACCCACCCCTTCCAGATCCTGCAGATTGCAGAGCTGCAGCTCAAGGCAAACCAGTGCCAGTTTCCCCTCCAACCCTGCAGCTGGGGCTGCAGAGCCACAACTTCCTCAGAGGTGAAGCAGGGCTAGAAGCACACCCTGTGCTCTCAGCAGCAGCAAAGAGAGACTGGTTTCTCTTCAGAATTAATAGTTTGGAACTCCTGGGTAGCTACCAAGCCCCTGGGAGGTCAGGAAGAGGCCAGTGAGCTGAAAAAATCCTCCAGCAAAATAACCCTTCTTAAAGAGGGGTTTATTTTTTTGCCATTGAAAATGAAGGATCTAATGGAACTTCTCATGGCCTCCAAAAGTACAAGGAAAAATAAGTTTATGGAGAAAAGTACATTTGAATTTCTCAGTGTTTGCCAGCCAGTCTCCATTGGTTTCCTGATGGAGGCAAACACTACACTTGCCTGCTCCTCCACAAAACAATGCAAAGTGTTTCCCCAGCAGTGAAGAAGCCTCAAGCTTCAGAAGGATCCTGAAGAAGGTTTGAACTTATGAAACAAAAGTTTAGAAGTAAAAGTAAAGCTATATTACAGACATCTTAGACTGCTCTGTGTAAACCAGAGGCAGAACATTCTCCCCAAGCCTGCTGCTGACAGATGTTATTGTGCAGCAAGATGAAGAGACACAAAGCACTGGGACAGACCCAGAACTACCCAGAGCTGAATTTCAGAGAGTTCCAAAATCCCTCATCTTCAATGGCAGTTACTTTTCAACAGCACTCAGTGTTTGAATACAGGACTGACCTTTGTTGGAAAAGGGAATTTGGATGGTTCAGTTTTGCATGGTGTGTGAATAGCAGTCAGAGGAGGAGGCCAGGAATGGGTCATCTCCTACAACCAAACAAAAAAAGGAAAGCTATTAACAAAATTAAAGCACAGATTTTAAGTTACACTCTTGAATCAAATTCTAACCCTTGTCCCTTACCATTTCCAGTTCATTGTCCACACTTGGCCAAGCTTTATATTCAAATCTAAATTTCCCAAATGTGCAACAAAGATTTGGCACATAAACCAAATCTTAAACTGCTACCCAAGAGAACAGACAATTAAGACATTAACAAAGGCATGAATCAATAAAACTGCTTGGCCTGGATATAAACTGCAGCAGAAATCACACAGGCAGGATCCAGGGGGAGAAAAAAAGATTCCTTGGAGAGGGAGGGCTCTGAAGCTTGAGGAAAAAAGGGAAGAATCTGCAGTCAGATTCTACCTGCTCAGAGCAGTGACTGAAGAGCCCTCCCTGGCCCAACTTGCAGCCAGTTCAATGGGAAAGGCACCAACCACCTGCAGAGCACTTCCCACCTCTGTGGCCACGTTTGTGTTTTCAACAAGTTAAGTTGGGAATGAGAAAATGGAAAACTTACTTTCAGAATTTCATCCACACAGCTCACGTCCCCAGATGCTGATGCCTACAAACCAAAATTCAGGATTAACATCTCCTACAGCAAATATTCCTTAGAAGACCCCAGAGGCCCAGAAATAGTTAAAAAAAACCCTGCAGTCCCTATCATGATTCATGTAGCCTCCGTAAAGACAAAAACAGGCCTTGCTAATTCTTTTCAGCAACATTAATTTTAAGATCAGCTAGATCCATATTCTGGTGCCATGAGTCACATCCAGTTATGAAAAGCAAATACATGAGATCTACAAAACTGCCACCATCACCTCTGACTTTTCACTTGACAGTTAAAGTGCTCCCAGGCAGTCAGAGATATTACAAATTTCCAGATTTCCTGGGAGAAGCCACTGGACAATATCTCAACTCAAATGCCCAACTCTGAATGTAAGGAAAGTCCTGGATCTTATCCTGCCATTTCTGGAAATCCCAGGAACAAATGCTTTTCCCTAGCTACCAGAATTCAAGCAGTGACACAGGAGATGCAATAGCATTTTATTATTAAAGCACTCTCCTTCTAAGTCAGCTGCAGAGTCAAGGACTGAACCAAAGTACTGAAAGTACTGAAGGCTGTTCCTGGTACCTTGTGCTCAGCATCAGAAGTTCTGACCCCTGTACAATTTGGTGTGCTTCAGGATTAGCTGATTTTCTGTAGGTGAAGGTATCTTCTGAATATACAGAAGATATTCTGTAGGTGATAATAATCACATCCAGCAATTGCTGCACACTTCAAAAGAAAATCTGATCTATGCAGATAGCATCACTGCTCTAAGACAACATGGCTCCCAGTAATGACAACACAGGTACCCAGCTTGTCAAAATATCTGTGACTATCCTGCTATTTCACTAACTTCTGAGTACAGAAATACTCTCTGAAAATGAGCCTCTGGGTTAAGGTAGGCTTTTTGAATACCTCATGACTTTTATTTAATAAAAATCTTGGCATCCACAGGGAAGCAGCAGAACGCAAAAAAATTTCTTTTTGTACGTTCCCCATTTCAAATAAATTTCTTCACTGCACCACCTGAATTTTGGTTCTGTGGAACTCACATCCCAAGGGGACTGAGGCTGAAGGAGCCAGGAATCAGAGGACCACTTACATCTAGGGGCTGAGAAGGGATTTTCAGCTTGGTTAGGTGTGCTTTGCTGCTGGGCTTCAGCTCGTTGACACCGCTGCTGTGAGTCTGACTGCTGTAGTGTTCAGAGGATAACTTTGGTTCCATGGATTCCTGCCCATCCATCGGCCTCACGTAGGCAGTGGGTTTCTGGAGCATTGAACTGGACTTGGACATGAGGGAAGGTGGGAAAGACTGGGTAGAGTGTTGTCCACTTGAAAAGGAGGGGACCCGGGAGGGAGAGTCCCAGTTGGCGTCGGGATCCCGGGGAGATTTGGAACGCTGATGTTCTTTGCTGTGGTGATCATTTCCATGAGACCTCGAGTGGCTGGAACTCAAGGAAGAAACCCCAGGTGGTTTTCCAGGGCTGGAAGAACGGGCTTTGGAGTGTTCTGACCCATGCTGACCTTTTTTACGACTGCTGCCGCCGCCGTAGGAGTCGCGGTCGTGCCTCTGGCCACCACTGCCACTGGTGGTGCCACTGCCACGCTGGCTGCTGTGCCCACTCTGCAAGCCCGAGGCCCGTTTCTGAGACTGGGAGGAAGTGCCGGGTGCTGGTCCTACAGGAGTCCATTTGCTGCTCTGGTGGGAGCCAGGATTATGTCTCTGATCACCAAAGAAACTTTGGTTCGATTTTTCATCTGGCGTCGAGGGTACGGTTGGTTTGGGGATGCCAACGAGCTTCTGTAGTGATCTGTCTCCTATGAGATCCTTCATTTCATCATAATTACCAAGCATGCTCTGAATACGACTAGAGAGTTTGTCTTCTTTGCTGGTCTGTGAAAAGAAGGGGGGAAAAAAATATAATGCCTTAAAAGGAAAAAAAAAATAAAATGGCAACTTCATTTTTAGTTCGTCAAAACGACAGTTCCTGCAGTTGGTCTGATTTTCAGGGCTGAGATCATGGCTTGTATCCATGTCTTTTGGGCAAATGGCTCCAATTCCCAGTTTTAAAGCAGTAAATCAAGCCCCCAAAGCATAAGGAAAAAGCTCAATTTCAGCAGGAGGAACAGCTGAAACAGCACTAATCCATGCCTTGAATAATGCATGGGTGAGCTGGGTGCAATTTTAAAAGTGCAGTAAAACCCCTCTGCCTTGAGGACTTTTCTTCTACTACAGAATGCACCAGCCCTAAAAAGTTTTGATTAACAGTAAAGTAAAAGCAGCTCAGCCTCATCCTTGCATGCAATTTTTAATTGGTATTTATACAGCATAATTCTGGCTGGCAAGAAGGTTCTGTATAAGAACGGGCTCTTTCCTACAGAACCAGTTTGTTTTCACATCAAGCAGACTCTGCTGTTACCCACGCATCCCAGGCAGCTTTAGTTAACTTCGTAGGTGTGGGATTTGGTTTTCAGGCACAGTAGAGTGATGGGAGGAGAGGAATAAAAATAAATATGTAAATAACATTCTAAAAATCTCCCAACGTTCCTCCTGCAGGAGGGCAGTTCCCAGTCACAAAGTTCTGCTTCTTGCAAACCACCTGAAATTGAAGTCAGGGACCAGGTTTGCTTCCAAAGTCAGTTTTAAGCTACATAATGAGAATTTGAAATGGTACTTTTAAATTTTTTTTTAAGCTATCCCAGATTTAGGTTATTTTTCCAGTTCTGTTCAGCAAATCAAAGCCAGAGGGAAACCCAACAGAGGTTTAAAGCTGAACGAGTCAACTCCTTCAGAACAAACTGAAAAAAAAAAAAATCAGGTAGATCCAACTGGCATGCTAATTAAAGCTGACAATTCTATCATAACAGGCAGCTCAGCATTTAAAATGAACACCCTGAAAACCCTCTGTGAATTTACCCAGCTCTGGATTGCACTGATCAAAGGTCAGGCAGTTCAGCAACAAGCTCAAGCACCCAAAAAAAGCAACCTGACAGGACACAATGGATGGTTTAATTCCTTTGAGGCAATGTAGCAAAAGCTGAAGAAAATAAATTAAAAAAAAGGATGGTTTTATCCCTGGAAAGCAAGCCCCTCCTTCCCAAGGATTTGCCTTAAAAATTGGGAATTGCCCATCCTTATTTTCAGGCCCCACTTAAAGGCTCGATTGAGGCACGAGCTGCGTATCCAAACAGAAGGCACAAAAATGAAGCTAAAACACCAATTTGCATACAGCTTCTGCAATAAAAACTGTGTTTGTAAGGACTGCACAAACTCACAACTTTGTAGGGTTCAGCAAAGAGAGGGGAGTTGGGTGGAAAGGCTTCTTCACCCTGCTGGATTTCTTGATTCCGCCTTTCCCTTTCTTTCATACGCAGCACATTCCGCTCTTCACGGTTCATGTTGCTGCAAACAAACAAACAAAAACCACAATTTCTGATCAGAGAGGGAAAGGAGGAAGGAACAGGAGCACACCAACCTCGTCCCTCTACCTGTTTCCCTGGAGGAATGACCTCAGTTAAGGAGCCCTTGATGAGTGGAGCTCCTCAGCACTGAAAAGTTGGTTTTCCGACTAAAGCCACCTCACACCTTCAAGTGCTGTAACCCCCAACACCTCCTAACAGGGTCAGTTTAGGCAGAAATAAAAGAAAAAAATTATGGAAAAAAAAAAATAAATCCACCAAGCCCTGAGCCAAACAACTATTTCAAACCATTTCACTGAATCGTTCACCTATTTCAGCCATTTCAGCCCTGAACTATTTCAGCCCACGCTGTACGTCTCCCACTATTTTCTAAAATACTTTTTTTCCTCCCAAATATTCTGCAACTTTACTTTCTCTTCCCCTCACCCATTCAGTGCCCAACTTCTGCTGCAGATTTTTTTTTTTTTTTTTTTTTTTTGCTGCTGCCATACCTTTCCTGGCAGCCACCCTCCCACATGTCCTAACCCCAAGCTTTGATGTTGTTTCCAGGTCTCTTTTCCTCCCTGATTCCCCAAAGACATTTCTACTCCAGGCAGTCATTTCAGTGAAGTTCTGGCAATATTGCACCTCTTGCCTTGCACCATGCAGTGTTCTGCTGCAAAAATGCACATTAAAAAACTGCCAGCCCCTCCTCTGAGAAATTTTAGTTTGCACTTTGGTCTTGCTGCTTCAATTAACAGAAATACATCAGAATTATTGCAACACACACACAAGAACATTGGAAAATATTAGTTTTAAGTCTGATAAAACATTGGGACTTAGAGAAGTAAACAAAAGAAGGTGAGAAATAATAAGGTGGTACTGACACTTTTGACATGTTCTAGGCTTCAGGTGGAAAAAGGATAAATGTATAATAAGGATGGCAGGTGCTTCCAGGAAAGAAACAGATGTTCTTCCACACAATTTGCAGTCTAAAATGAAAATGCTGTCTGCTTAGAAAACCATTATTTCATGGCTTTCAACAGATGCTTGATTATTTAATATATAAATAAAATATTAGCCACAGCATGACTCTGAAAGCTACACCAAGCCCACTCCCCCACTCTAAACAAGACTTCCATCTGTCACTCAGTTTTTAATATATCAGTCCTTCACCTTAATGGCATTTTAGCCTCTTTCTCCAATTTCTCACTCATTTGGCTTCCTTCAGTCTACTACTCTGAAGAGAGTGAAAGTAAAGAAGGTGCCAAATCCAAAGAAACCCACAGTGTAAGTTTCAGTCTCTTCGGGGTGATGTTTTCTCTGCATTGTAAAGAAAATCAAATCATTAGCATAATCCAACTTGATTGATGCTGATACCAAGCCCAGGGATCCAATAATTACAAAATTACAGGTGAAAAATCCCTTTTTTCTCAGTTATCCTGTAATCAGCTGAACTCACGTGCCTACCCAGAGAGGGAGCACGGGGAGGGAACCCTATATGTATAAATATATATGGATATTAAAAATATACATTTAAAAGACACCACTCTTAACAAAGAATTTTACATCTCCATTTTACAAACAGGGGGTTAAATACTAAAAAAAGGCTGTTACTGGTTTTCAGCAACCAGCATCACCTTTCACAACTGCACTGACCTGTATTGGAACTCCTGGGATTGAGGAAAAATCCCAACATTTGTGCCAACATTATAGCAAAGATCCACCTGGGATGAGAGCTGGAGGAAAAGCAGAGCTGATCAGGCTGTACCTGGAGACTCAGCCACCAGGAAAAGATTCCTCCCCCAGCTTTTGGAGTGTAGCAAATGATAAGCATCTTCCTGGGGAGTCATTCTGATTGCAGAAGGATTAGCTTTAGGTTTTTGAAATTCTTTTACATCTTTTATTAGAGTCAATAGTTTGAATGGGATTCAAGTTAGACTTGTTTGGATCTAATCTCCTGGATCTCCCCACTGAGCTATTTTAAGTGCCTGCAATGGGTATTAAGCTATTAAAATCACACTGGCATTAAATGTGTAAATAAGTGAAGATAGTGGGGCTTCCTCTACTCTCTCCTTCAGACAACTTCCTGCTCTAATTCCTGCTTCCACAGCCACGAGAAGTCACAAGAGAAATCTGCTGGTGCTCAGGAAAGAGCAGCTCAGAGGGGCTTTGGAAAAGAAACACCTCTGGAATCAACCCTGCCAGGACAGGAAGCTGCAAAACAAAACTTCCAGAGCCCTTGCAAAACAGAACAAACCTTTGAACTTCCACTGCTGTGGCCAAATTTTTACCCTATTTGCTGGGTGCTTGGGTTTTTTTTTTTTGCCCAAGTCAGAGCAGACCCCAGGGATACCTCACACTGGGATGGGAAGCTCTGCTCTCTCCCCTTCCTTCCTCCCATGCTGACTCAGGTGGGAAGGATCCCACCACACCACCATTCCCAGGAGGCCTGGAAGTGGAGGATGGAGAATCCACTGGGACCTGCTGCAGGCAGGAGCATCCCACTGTAATTCCCCTTTTCCCAGGAGCCAAAACCTGAGCTCCTAGGATGAGCAGAGCCAGGCTGAGGGAGACAAAACCATCACCCCACAGGAAGGACCAAAGTCCCCTTGATTTCCACACCTGGAGATAAGACAAGTCCCAATATTACAAGAAATTTCAAACCAAGCCTATAGCAGAGTATTCCCATTTTTAGGAAGTTCCCTTCCACACAGTGCCTGCCCCAGCTGTGCACTTGGCCCCACAGCATCCCTATCCCTATCTATTGATTGCCCTGATCTCAAACCTCTCCTCCAGTTCCACACAAAAGGAAGGAAAAAATCCAAAAAAGAAGCTGACAGAACCTTCTGCTGCCCCTCCCCTGTGCCCATCCTGTGAGCACTGCAGGCTCCTGACCCAGACACCCTGAGCAGGGAGCCAGGCAAGAGCCACCCAAACCACCTTCCCCAGAGACAGAATTCTCATCAAAAAATCCTGTTTGGTATTTCTGCTCCTCCTTGAGCCACACAGGGCACGGATTTGGGGAGGGGGGACTCCAGCAATCCTCATCCTGGATTCACAACCAGAGTGATGCTACAGCCACCTTGTGCCTCCACCCTCCTCCTGTTCCACCCCTCACCTGGGGGGCAGAGGGACAGACCCCAAGCACACCACTTGTACACATTTTCAGTTTTATAACAAAAAAAATCACAAACCCCAACACCTCAACACAACCCAAGTTTTCCTGGCAAAGCTGTTAAAGGGCAGAGGACCTTGGCCCATCCCCAGGTACAGGTGTAGGAGCAGCAGCTCCTCCTCACCCTTCCTGACCTTCACCAGGTGCTCCAGAAATCCCTCCCCAACCTCCCCAGCAGCAGCATTCCCAGGAAAAACCATCAAAGGGGAAGGGTTGTCCCCCCCAGGACCCCCCACACCTCCAGAAATGATCCCAAACCACCACTTTTCAAGCAGATCCTCAAAGCACCTCCAAGCCATCCTCATTTAACCCAAGGGCTCTCTGCTATCTGGATTGTTTTCCCAAGCAAGAGGAAGCAAATAGTTCATTTATCCAGTGCTGGGGGATTGGCTGCACTGAAAAACAACTTTTGTTTGAAAACATTTGGCCAGGAAGGATAAACAGACTTCAGGGAGGACACACAGTATCTACAGCTCTGGGCAGGCACACCCACACCCTGGAAACACAGACAACAGTTTTTATTTTAGTTTAAAAATAATTCTAAAAGAATTAAAAAAATAATTTAAAAAAAAAAAAATTAAATTAGAAAAATTAACAGGAAAAAATGAAGCTGGAAATCCTGCTTTTCATAAGGAGTTATGTTTTGAAAAGGCATTTAAAAATACCAGAAACTGCCTTAACCCTGCATCCAACTCCCTCTCACAGATACCTGCCACTTATTTTGGATATTTTTCTTACTTGAACCATGAACAGCAAGGAGCATCCAAGGAGCTGGCACAACAGCCATGGCCTTGCTACTAATCCTGTCACTAAAATCACATCCACAGTCCCAAAATGCCACTCTGACAGCTTTGCACACAAATGTGCTCACAGAAGAGCTGTTAAAAGAGGGAGAAATTAAAAAATAACTCCCTGCAACAACAAAATTGACAAAAACTCAGCAAGACACACAAAAAGGGACCATGCTCTGCTGTCACCAGGATCTATTTACTGAGTGACTGTGTAGTCTTAACTTCTAGCTTACTATGTTGTAGGAAAAGGAAAAAAAATGCAGAAAAAATGAAAACATTTCCTACTAAAATGGCTTTGCACAAGGAAAAAAAAAAAAAAAAAAAAGGTACTAACTGCATGCTGCTCCAGGTAAAGTTTAAAGCTTTTAACCCCAGCATTGCAAACCCAGAAGCAACACCACCAAAGTCACCTTGACAGAGTTTTAAAAGCCTGAAACAAGGAACCAAACTAAAACAAGAGCTTACAGAGAACTCAAACAACACTCCTGGGTGTCAAGGAACAGGGAAAAAAACCTTTCCCAAAGGACAAAGCAGTTGGGTTGTGCCTCCCCCTCACCCTTTGGACACAAAGGCTGCAGTTTTCCCCCAGCTCCTGGGAAGGTTGTGGCTTGCTCTGTGCCAAGGGAGGGGTTTTGAGTTTGGGGTGGTTTGAAACACCATCTGTGCCACCAAGGAAATGGTTGGGTTCTACCAGCAGAACTCATCAGTGATCACCCAGCACCCAGCAGCTGCATCCTGGGCAGGCTGACCCAGATGAACTTCAGCCAGCACCTCACTTGGGGATTTTGATGGAAAAAATTTCCCATTAAAATACCCCATTGGATATTTGGAGTCCATTTGATGGGAATGGGCTCTGTGGTAGCCCTAGGAAAGAGCTCTTCCCAAGGTTTCCTTCAGGAGATCCAAGCTGGAAGTGGGCAGAAACGCAGCTGGGACACAAACACCAACCAGTGATTCACCCTTTCTATAAACACAAATGTTCCTCCTTCCTAGAATATAAACAGAAGGTTTCTATCCCACCCTTCACCCCAGGGATTCCTTCTCCACATTCCCCAGGGGGATCACAGAGCAGTGGAAGAGCTGGACCTGAACACCTTTGGACATCGAGCGATGGGGAGAGAGCCCAAAAAAACCCCACAGAAAAAAGAAAAAAAAAGAGAGTTGGCCTGGGTCAGGTTAATGTTTGATGAGAACTCCCAGGGAGGGCAGAGCAGCTCTTTGCTGTAGCATTCCTGCTCCCAGCTCAGCTCCCAAACAGGGCAGAAATCCCCAAGCAGGAGCTCTCTGCCTGGACTTGTGCTCCCACCGAGGAGCAGAAATCCTTCATCACTGTTAGCTGAGGAAGAACTCACCAAGGGAGCTTGGTGAGTTGAGGCTCCTACTTCTGTAGGAGCACGTTGGAAATTCCAGCATCTCCAGCAGGTAAGGGAACATCCTGCTCCTTGGTTGGGGCTGCCAGATTCCCCTTTTATTCCCCAAAGGCAGCAGCTTCTCCTGGAGAAGCCACCAGCCAGCACTGATGGATTGGAGAACTCCAGAGATCATCTGTAACTCAACACTTCCTACTGGGAAAGCACCTGGGGATCCTGTAGGACTGGAGAGGCTCTCTGAGCAGCTCATTAAACAAGTTCAGATGAGAAATGGGTTTCTTATTCATCACACACAAGATTCAGCTCATGGAAGCAAGGACTACGTTGGCCAAGATAAAGGTAACGCTGAACGACTGGGGTTTGGAGGCCAAACCAAGGAGGAAAAAACCTTAAAGCTTAAAAAAACTTAACTTGAAAAAACTTAAAACTTGCAAAAACTTAAAACCTGAAAGAACTTAAAAATCCAGCTGCAACACAGCTCATCTAAACCCAAGTTTTCTCTCCATTCCTAAAACATGACTAAATCCAGCCTAAAACTGATCACACCCCGGAAGGACGTGCAGGACTGGTTTGGGGGATTTTACTCCAGGGATCTTCAGAGATCTTTGTACAGTGCAGAGCTTGCAGGACATCACCTTCTGTCCCTCTTTTCTTGTCCTGTCTTGTCAGAAAGGGCAGAGAAATCAGGAGGTCCAAGAAGTGGTGGCACAGCCAGCAGAGGAAGGGTCACCCCTCTGGGGAGGGACATTCACTGGGACATCACTGACATTTTCTGCACCTTCCACACTGCCAAGGAGGACACAACAGCCTCAATGTTCTTGTGTTACCAAGGGCCAAGCCTGAGCCAGGAGCAGCAAACTCATTTTTGCTGTGAAATGAAGCAGAATTCCCACGTTGCCTTCCCAGGTCGGGGCAGTTCTGTTCCCTTCACCCTGAGACACCAAATCCATTTCCAGGGATTTTCTTCACCAAGCTCTTCTTCCCATCATCTGGAGCTGGAGCCCTGACACCCTCAGGATGGACTGGATGCTCTTGGAGGAAGGGCTCTTCCAAGCTGAACACTGAGATTCTGTGATTCAGAAGATGCCAAAAGCAGCACAGCACAGCACAGAGGGACCTCAGCCCAGCTCTGCCACCCCTGGGCAACACAAACTTTTTTTTCAGGCTTTTTTTCCATTTTTTTTTTTTAAACCCACTTCATCCTCCCCCTTCCTTGGGAGATGCTGTCCTGGGCCTCCTGCAAAGCTGGAGCATCAGGAGCAGAAGATTTTGACAGGCAATCTTTTCATGTCCACACAGGCCAACCAAAGAATATTCTGTTTCCCAACAATATTCTGCAGTTTAATTGTGCAGAAACTTAATAACCAAATTCCTGTGCCTACATGTTCTTCTATTTAAACTCTGAAGCCAAGACAATTGGTGTTTAAATTTTATTAAGCAATAGTTGCTCAGACATCCAACATTAATCTGGCTATTACGGCCCTGACTTCCTCAACATTAATTTATTTTCATGAAAGGCATCATGACATTTGAGTGTTATGAACTCCATGGCAAGAGGATTAAGAAAGGATTCAGTTCACAGAAATCCTCTGATAAATATGCTCTGAATAAGAGTTGAAACAATAGCCCATGTTTTAATGAGGTGCCATCAAAACTAAAAGAGCGAAAAGGGGAAAAAAAAAAACCCAAACCACACTCATTTCAAGGCTCACATCCTAAGAGAACTACAAAAAAGCACAAAAAGAGAAAAGTTTCCCATAGATTACCCAGGTTTAACAGCCATTTCCTCCAGCCTTGCTGAAAGACCTCTCACAAGACACTTATCTTGGACTCCCTGTCCAGGTTCAGACTCAGAACATCAGATGGAGATAATAAATTCTGCTACTAAAAAAAAAAATCTGCTATATAAAAAAAATCTGCTATTTAAAAAAATCTGCTATATAAAAAAAAAATTCTGCTATTAAAAAAAAGCTATTTAAAAAAATCTGCTATTAAAAAAAATCTGCTATTTAAAAAAAAATCTATTTAAAAAAAAAATCTGCCATTAAAAAAAAATTCTGCTACAAGCCCACTTGGGTTTTCTGTGCTCACAGGAGTAAGGTCCCTTCCAGATGACACCCACAGCATCCCTTCCCCTGGCTCAGCTGATTTTATAACCAGAGCTTTTATTTGCAACACAGGGATCAGTAATAAATATTCCAGGGCTATTAACACATCCCCTGCTCAGCTCCAAAGGGGATGTCTCCAATTTAAGAGTCCAGCAGGGGAGTGGTTCCAGGTCCCTGGTCCAAAGCAGATCCCACCCTGGGATTCTGCTCCTGCCCTGCAGCACTTCCCTGCTTGGATTTACTCCTTTAGGGAATATTTCTTGAATTGTGGAAACCTCTGCAAGTTCAAAACTGGTTTTTAGGACCTATCAGCATTAGAGAGCAGGAGTAAGAAACCTCTGTAAAACAAAATGGCAAAAAAAACAATCCACAAAAAAAACCCCACACACAAAACCAAGGCAAACAAAACCCCAAAATCCAGGAAAGGCTCCTTTTTTCTTTTTTTTTCCAGTGTCCCAGGAGGACTGAGAAGCAGCAAGGTAACAACAGGAGCAGAAGGATCCTGGAGAGCTCATCAGAGCCACTGAGTGAGGGAATTTCACCATTTTGTGCTTTAATTCCCTGCAGAGAGCCAAAGGGGGTGGAGGGGAAGGAGCAAAAAGCCAACTGAGCCCATGCAAATAAATCTCCTTGCAGGAGGGGTGGTTGGAACCCACACAGCACCCAGGGTATTTCCAGGATTTCTTTGCATTTTCAGATCTGGGAGGGTTCATCTTGAAATCCACAATTCTGTGAATTTTTAACCCTGATTCTCAGTTTCCAACCCCAACTTGCAGGCACAACCTTTGCCAAATCCATCACCAATTCCCACCTGTCTAAAAACTGCTATTAATACACGACTGGCAGGGCAGCTCTGGGAGACTTTCTGATAAAATTTAAAAATAAAGCTGCAAGTGCACTAAAGTGATGGAAAAACCTTTGGAAAGAACCCACGAGAGGTGTTTTTTTTTTTTTTTTGACAAGGCTTTTTCCAAAGCTGTGGCTTTCCTGCTGAATTTCAGTTTTCTTCTCTAGATAGTTCTGGTCCTTTCCTCTCATTTCAGGGTTTGGGGTTTTTTCTGCATTTATTAAAGAAAAACAACACAAATCACAGAAAAAAAACCACCCAAGCAAACAAAAAATATCAACCCGAGCTAGCTGAGTCAATTTGAAGAGGACACCATGAAAATATCTTTAAATATCTGCTCCACATGGATCCTGCTTCTCGTGGGCATAAAAGAAGGCAAATTTTTACTTAAGTAAAGGGAACCAGAAAAAAAAATGAAGAAAAGTCCTTTTTTAGAAGGTTATTAATGACTAAAAAATTTAAGAGTACTTGTTAAAACTCTCCCCTAGTAAAACACACTCCTGGCAATTACTAAGAAGATGTCACAGTCCAAACTTCTTGGGTTGTTTTTTTTTTTTTTTTTTCCCCTCATTAACTATAATTAGTGCAGACATTTCAGCAGAAGAAATGGTTGCTCCAGGAGAAATCTTTTCACCCTTTATCTTTCCAAGCCCATCTACACCAGAGTTTTCACCATGTCAGAACAAAGTCTGAGTGCTGCTAACTGATCCCATCAGCATCACAAGGACAAAATTAAAAGTAGTGCTGCCCAACCCCATGGAAAATCATCTTTGGAAGAGGTGAAGTGCCCGTGCTGGAAGCCCCTGCCCCAGAAATCACAGGAAAATTGGAAGGTTTGACTCCAAACACACAGACACCAAACTACCAGTCAGGTTTTTTCTATACAGGACCACCCAGCACATCAAAAACCAGGCATGAGATAGGAAAAATATCAGTCTGGTTTATCTCATCTTAATGCTTCAGGGCCCTTGAAGTTACAAGGGGAAAATAATAATAATAAGAGTTCTTTGTAAAAATCCAGCATTTTGCAATCACAGCAACCTCCATGAGGTAACTATTCTGATTTATGCCAAAGCACAGCACAACTTGCTAAATTCAGTGTACAACGTGTTCCTCCATTAAGCCCTTTAACCTCTTGCTCCAGATTCAATTTTTTTTTTTCCTGAATTTTTCATCTTCGTGGCTCAAGTTCTCATCTTTGGCCTAGGAACAAGCAACTTTGGAATTATCTTTAAAGAAGGAAATACTTATGCTAATAGTAATGGAACACTGGAAAATGAGATTGGCAGATTTGATTATTTTATTTTTTTTTTTCCCCAGAAACTCTGGTTACTCCTCTGCCCACAAAATACATAACAAGACAGAAACTAAATTCCCATTTTGATGTGGCTTTTTTTGCTTTGGTTTTCCCCTCCCCTATAGGAAAAATACTCCCCAAGCTGCTCTGCAGCCCAAGTGCACTGAGAGAACTGTGGACTCTTATCTCCCCATCCTACCCACTTTAATATTAGATTTGTGCACATCAAAGCCTAATTAAAACCATTTATGCACTTCCATCACCAAAATCTTCTTAGCATCTCCTGGAAATTAAATTCAAGGCAGAAAGATTAAAATAAAAGTGCATGTGAACACACAGAGGTGTGCAGCTCTGCACAGTGATTGAGCTTTTGTGTCAGCACACGTGGAAACACAAGTCAGCAGGAACCAAAATTATTGAGAAAAGTATTTTATAGGGAGCAATTTGCCTTAGAAACTGAGCTAAGGACAAGTGTGAACAGTATTTCCTGCCTGAAGAATATTTTTTGGAGCTGGTCACTGCTTAGAAGCACAATTTCCCCAATGTCTGGTTCTAAAAGTGAAGGAGAAATGGAAGAAATGGAAATAAATGTAAATAAAATGCTGTGTGATGCAACTGGAGTGATGCCAAGTGCTCACCTCCACTCCCAGGAGACCCCAGACTCACAGCACACCAAAACCTGGGGGTCTTCTCATTTTAACACCCCATGCAGGAAAACTTTGAGCTTTCAGAGCCCTAATTTTAGGGATCCCTTTTGGTTTGAGACATTCTCTGACACCATTCCCAACCCCGGGAGTCTCAGCCATTTTCAGGGCTCCCTTCTGTCCCTCCACAAATGAACCACAAGACTTCAAAGCTGAGTTTTGAGCCCAACCCAAAAGCTGCTCTTGGAAACTGCAGATAAGGGGGGGAAGGGGAGCAGGAAAATAAACCCAGTGCTGAGACTGGAGAGAACTCAGCTACCACCCCAGCCTCCTACTTTCTGCCCCTTTATTCCCCCAGTGCTGTGCTGGGAATCACCAGCAAGAGGGGAAGTGCTGTAGGGAGAGATCTGGAAAGATCAAACTGAGCCTGGTGCCAGTTTTAGGAAAAGGAGACCCTGCATTTGTTTAATCAAAAAAGAAGGACAGCAACAGGTTGAAATAAATTGTCTGGAAATGCAGTGAATAAAAGGTGAAAGTGTAGTAGGAGAGGTCAGTACCAGGGGCCAGGAGCTGTCTGGGGAGGGAGTTTTGGGACTGGGCTCCCTGTAAGAAGCCCAGGAAAAAAATTTTCATAAGGAGCTGTTGACAGAAGAAAATGAGCTCAAAATTCAGGGCATGGACTTCTCTTATTCAGCGTTTGCTCAGTGCTGTGCAGAAGGAGGTTTGGTTTGTTGGTGCTACTGGCAGGTAATAAACCAGGATTTACCTTCATCAGCAATAATTAGTGAACCAAGGAAGAACAAGAGACATGGCAACATGAACAACTACCAGGTAATGCAGTCAGGGAGAAAAAATACAGCTCACTACAGCAGGAGAAAAAATAAAATAAAATAAAATAAAAAAAAAGGTCGGAAACAGAAAGCTGGAGAAAGAAACTTGGAAAGCAGTAAAAAACCTGAGAGGCTGGGGAGCTGGCAGACACCAAATCAGAGAGGAGTGCATGAGGCAAACAATGTCCCAGCTACAGGGAAAATGGAATTTTGGACGGCCTGGAGCTGGCAGAGAGCCAGGGAAGGAAGTGCAGCTGTGAGCTGAGTTAGGCACCTCCACAGCTCCCTGAGCCACCAGGGAGCTCTGAAAATGGGAAAGCTCAAGAGGAACCTGTGCATCTGCACCAAGGAACTGGAAAGAGAACCAGCCTGGGTCCCCAGAAGAGAGGAAAACACGCAGTGAGAGGAGATCTTTAAAAACTTCAGGCTCTTAGGGGAAGGGCTGTGTGGCAGGAGGGAGCAGGAGCCTCTGCACTGACACTTCCCAAGCTGGGACATTTCACAAGCTGGAGAGCATCTCCCTGCTCCTCAGGGGCTGCAGAGAAGGAAAAATCCTCTGAGAGGAGAGCAAGTGCCAGATCAGGTCCTTCCATCTTAACTTTGGCAGCTCCATGAACCCAGTTTCTTCTTTCCTTCTTTTTGCCCAGCTAGCAATGTATTTTCCACACACCTCACCCTCCCCTATCTGAGCGTGACCTGCTGCATCTCCTGACTCATTTCCAGACACTCCCTCTTCATGCTGGGGCCTCTCCACCTCCCCACAGTTTGGGGCATGATTTTGCTCAGGCAAAAATGCCCTCAGCATGGATTCCTTCTGGATACAAACTCCCAGAGCCAGGCTCAGACTGAATTCCAAGGCAGGGGGACCCCAGCTGAGCCACTTCTGAGCCTGTCCTGGAGGTAGCTGGGAGACTCCAGTGAGAGAAAGGCAAGGCAAGGTGCCCGTGGAACAAACCACACGTGAGTAACAATCTGAAATTATGTGGCCAAGAACAATTAACTGCAGAAGAAAAGAAACCTCAAAGTCACAAAAAGTGACTTTGTCTCCCCAGACTATTTTTACACCCTGGGACAGGTGGAGCCCCAAGTCAGACACACTCTGGGAGTCACTTTCCTCCCAGCTCTCCTCAGGGTGGCTGCTGGCAGGACCAGACCTGGCTCACGCTCCTCCCCTGTGCCCAGCAAAGGGCAAAACCTGCCTGGAGCAGAGGCCCTGAGTTCATGGCTCAGCTCTACAGATGCCTCAGCCAGGGGGGGGAAACTCTGCCTCAACACTTCCACCCCCAACCCTGCAGATTTCTGCTGACCCCGAGCAAAGAGAAGGAGCAGCCCTGACCAAAAGGCTCCCAGAAGCAGGGAGGGAAGCAGAAAGCAGGGATGGGCACTCAGGACAACCCCAGCAGCACTGGGAAGACAGAGAGGGGACACAAGAGCAGCAGTGCCACCATCACTGGGTCACTGAGTCCCCTCCCTGCAAGCACAGCACTCACCTCTGCCTCTAGCAGGAGCTAAAGTGGGGGGAAAAAACCTCCCCAAAGTGCAGCTGAACATCCTTGCCAGCAGCTGTGAGCTAGGAAAGGGAGAAGGAACAGACCTGTGCCAAGTTTTTATCTCCCAGCTGTGATGTCAGGAGAGATTTTGGGCTGCAGCTCTTTATCCACCCGACCTGAAGGGTGCAAAGTGTGTGGCTCTGCAGACACAGCCAGGTGGCATCTGCTCCTGAACATGGAACAGCATTCCAGCCTGCTAAAAAGACAGCCTAGAAACCCCAGTAATGAAGTTTTATCACCTTAGATCAAGGGGGGATAATAATTCTAACTGGGAAGAACGCAGGGCACACAAATAGCAACTGGTTGTTTTTTTTTTTTTTATTTGTTTGCTTTTGGTTGCTGCCTGCCTCCTGGCACAGAAACCTACCCCAGGGGCTCAGTTTCTCTCTCTCAATTCTCAAGACAGGGGAGAAAAGTTGGGAAATGCAAAGTGCAGAGAGGTTTGAAGCAAATATGAGGGAGCTGGGACAGAGCTGGAATGTCCTGCACACTTTGGGTTAAAAGTGTTGGACAGAGGGGAGCTCACTCCTGGCACAGAGCTCAGAATCTCAGAATGATCCAGGCTGGAAGGGACCTCAGAGATCCCCAAATCCAACCCCTGATCCTCTCCCCCTGTGGTTCCCAGCCCATGGCACTGAGTGCCACATCCAGGCTCTGCTTAAAAACCTCCAGGGCTGGAGAATCCACCCCCTCCCTGGGCACCCATTCCAGTGTCTGATCACCCTCTCTGGAAAGATTTTTTCCCTAATATCCAACCTAACCCTCCCCTTAATCCCAGGCCCTCTTGTCTGACTGGTATCTGCCAGGCAGCAGAGCCTGACCCCCCCCTGGCTCCAACCTCCTTGACATGGTTTGGAAATCCTAGAAAACCAGAGGGGTACCTGACCCAAAGTCCAGGATGCCAAGGGGTGACACTTTGTGACAGCACTGCCACCATCCCCAGCACCCGTGGGACACCCACCCACAGCAGGCTGGGTGACTCAGAGTGGCTCTGACACCTCTGAGGCAGAGGCCAGGGCATGACAAGGTTTTCCCTCATCCCAGGAGATACCAGAATGACAAATCAAGGCTCCAACCACTCCTCCAAAGCCCCTGTTTCACAATAACACCCCCGGGGCTACAAACCCCCCCCTCCTGCCCCGGGTGCAACCGTTCAGAGGGAAGTGTTGGGAAGTTTTTAAAGGAATGCACGGAGCTGGAAATGTCCCCGGGAAGGAGAAGGTCAGGAAGTAGGGGGGAGCCGGCAAGAAGGTGACAAAGGGGAAAAAAAAAAAAAAAAAAGGGAAAAAAGCCCCGAAGCGGTTAATTTGAGAGCCGAGGGCTGCTGAGTAAGTGCGTGAGCTGCTCACGCAGAGGCAGTGGGAGGGCTGACATCAGCGGGGAGATGGGAACGTGGGACCCCGTCACACTTTTCAGAAGGAAACCATCAAACCAGAGCTTAGAAAGCCGAGGGGGACGGCGGGGAAAGGGAGGGACCCAAACCTGCCCGGCAGAGCTCTGTCTGCTTTACAGCATCACCTCCTCGCGATGGGGCTGAGCGATCTCAGCACTCCCCACCCCAAAAAAAAACCCACAAAAAAAAGGAAGTTAAACCACTTTCTCGTTTCCAGAAGTTGGATAAATGACACAGCAACCGAGTTTCAGCTCGCACCTCTCCGCACTTTCCGGCTTTGTTACGTTCGTTGGGAAAAAAAAAAAAAAAACCACGCAAAAAAACTAAAAAAAAAAAAAAAAAAAAAAAAAAAAAAAAAAAAAAAAGGCAAAATTTGGGTCGCTGCTGCTTTCCATCCCGCTCACCCCGGGCAGCACCCTGGGGTCCCTTCTCCTCACCTGGGCAGCACCCCACGAAGCCATTTCCCACGGGACCCCCCCAGAACCCCCCTTTCCCTTCCTCCTCCTCCTCCTCCTCCATCCCGGAGCGGCTCCGGGCCTGAACGTTGGAGCCAAGGGGAAGGAACAAAGCCCCTGACGTCAATTCCTGGAAAAGGGAGGATTAAACCCCACAGCCCCGCACCGGGGCCGCTCAGCACCCACGCAGCACCCCGGGGGCACCCACACCCGCTCCTCCTCACCGGGACCCCCCCGGCTGCGGGACTCGGGGGCTGCGGGGAACCGGGAGGGCCGGGAAAGCTCCGGCGGGGATGAGCCGGGAAGGATGGATGGAAGGACGGATGGAAGGACGGATGGATGGAAGGACGGATGGATGGAAGGACGGATGGAAGGATGGATGGATGGGTGGGGGGCTGGGGGGTCCGGCGGCGGTTCCCGGGATCCCGCCCTTCCCCGCACGGAGCCGGGGGAGTGTCCCGGTGTCAGACCCCCCCTTCCCTCCCGTCCCGATCCCCGCACCCCCGCGGGTCTCTCACCTCCGTTCGCCGCTCCGCTAGGCCCGGACCATTTCCTGGCAGCCGCCACCGGCCCGCCGGGCGGGGAGGGAGCTGAACGAGAAGTCCCGAGGGAGCGGGAAGGCCGCGGAGTCACCGAGCAGCCCGGGGAGCGGAGAGCCAGGCCCGGCCACACCGGGAAGGGGGGGTACGGAGAGGAGCGGCTCAGAGGCGGGAGGAGGAGGAGGAAGAACCGGCAGCGACGAGGGCTCGCCAGAAATCCCGCCGCTCCATGGCGGAGCCCGGGGTGTCGGGGCGCTGAGGGGGGGTCGGGGAGGGGCCGGTAACGTCGTCGCGGGCAGCCCCGCGGCCCTTCAGCCGGGTCCGGCCTGGCTGGGCCCGGTGGGGCGGGCGGCGGCTCCTCCCGCAGCGGCCACCGCGACTCCCGGCACCACCCGCGCGCGCCCGCCCCGCCGCCGCTCACGTGACACCGCCCCCTCCCCCACTCCCCGACGCCGGGAGGGGCGGGGCCTGAGAAACAAGGGGCGGGTTCTGAATGAAAGGGGGCGGGGTTTGCGCGGGAGGGGGCGCGGTCTGAACAGAAGGGGGCGGGGTTTGACTGAAAGGAGGCGTGTCTGGGGTGAAAAGAGGCGTGGTTTGGAGGGAAGGGGGCGTAACCTGAACGAAAATGGGCGTGGTTTGACTGAAAGGGGGCGGGTGCTGAATGGAGGGAGCGTGGTCTGGGGGGAAGGGGCGGGGCCTCACGCCCCCTAGCGGCGGGAGAGGGGAAGGGCGGCGCGGGGTTCCCACTCCCCCCCCCCCCCCGCTCCCCAAATTAATGGGATCGGTCCCGTAATTGGGATTTTGGGGGAATGTGAGAGGTGAGGGTGGGATCTACCCCAAAAAAACCATCCAGGGAATTCCACCCGCAGGGACAGGGGGCAAAGGAGCTCCCAGAGCTGGAGGAGGAATGACAGAATGAGAGAAATCCCCCCCCCCCTGGAAAGAGGTGGAATCAGGAACGTTTGGATGGGAATAAATCTGGGGGGGATCCAGGGAAAGATGAAGGGGAAAGGCTCTTGAAATGCTGCGGGGTTTGACTCTGGAAAAAAGTATCTAGAAGCAAATCAAAAAGAAAATAAACTAAAAAAAAAAAAAAAAATTAAAAACCAGATTAAAAAAAAAAAGAAATTAAAAAGCTAAATATAAATTAAAAAACAAAATAAAAAAGCAAATTTAAAAAACAAACAAATAGAAAAGAAACAAATAGAAAAGAAACAAATAGAAAAGAAACAAATAGAAAAGAAACAAATAGAAAAGAAACAAATAGAAAAGAAACAAATAGAAAAGAAACAAATAGAAAAGAAACAAATAGAAAAGAAACAAATAGAAAAGAAACAAATAGAAAAGAAACAAATAGAAAAGAAACAAATAGAAAAGAAACAAATAGAAAAGAAACAAATAGAAAAGAAACAAATAGAAAAGAAACAAATAGAAAAGAAACAAATAGAAAAGAAACAAATAGAAAAGAAACAAATAGAAAAGAAACAAATAGAAAAGAAACAAATAGAAAAGAAACAAATAGAAAAGAAACAAATAGAAAAGAAACAAATAGAAAAGAAACAAATAGAAAAGAAACAAATAGAAAAGAAACAAATAGAAAAGAAACAAATAGAAAAGAAACAAATAGAAAAGAAACAAATAGAAAAGAAACAAATAGAAAAGAAACAAATAGAAAAGAAACAAATAGAAAAGAAACAAATAGAAAAGAAACAAATAGAAAAGAAACAAATAGAAAAGAAACAAATAGAAAAGAAACAAATAGAAAAGAAACAAATAGAAAAGAAACAAATAGAAAAGAAACAAATAGAAAAGAAACAAATAGAAAAGAAACAAATAGAAAAGAAACAAATAGAAAAGAAACAAATAGAAAAGAAACAAATAGAAAAGAAACAAATAGAAAAGAAACAAATAGAAAAGAAACAAATAGAAAAGAAACAAATAGAAAAGAAACAAATAGAAAAGAAACAAATAGAAAAGAAACAAATAGAAAAGAAACAAATAGAAAAGAAACAAATAGAAAAGAAACAAATAGAAAAGAAACAAATAGAAAAGAAACAAATAGAAAAGAAACAAAAAACCCAAATTTTAAAACCCCAAATTTTAAAAACCCAAATTTTAAAAACCCAAATTTTAAAAACCCAAATTTTAAAAACCCAAATTTTAAAAACCCAAATTTTAAAAACCCAAATTTTAAAAACCCAAATTTTAAAAACCCAAATTTTAAAAACCCAAATTTTAAAAACCCAAATTTTAAAAACCCAAATTTTAAAAACCCAAATTTTAAAAACCCAAATTTTAAAAACCCAAATTTTAAAAACCCAAATTTTAAAAACCCAAATTTTAAAAACCCAAATTTTAAAAACCCAAATTTTAAAAACCCAAATTTCAAAAACCCAAATTTCAAAAACCCAAATTTCAAAAACCCAAGTTTTAAAAACCCAAATTTTAAAAACCCAAATTTAAAAAAAATACTTAAAAACAAATTAAAACAAATTTCAATAAACAAGTTTAAAAAACAAATTTAAATTTTTTTTTTAATTTAAAAAATAAAAAAATTAAAGAAAACAAATTAAAAAAATTAAAAAAAACAAATTAAAAGAATTTAAAAAAAAAATTTAAAAAAAACAGATTAAAGCCCCATGCCAGGTGCTGTCAAGAGGATGCCCAGGAGCCTCCCTCCCCCTCCTCTCCTTCTCACACCCCCCCTCTCACCCTGAACACGAAATCCCAGCTCAGCTCCTGAACCTTTCCTGAACTTTTCCCAGGAAATTCACTCCAGAAGTCTGAACCCATTTTCTGGCATTTTATTGGGTCTGAGGGTTCTGCAGAGCAGGGTCCTGGCCCAGACTGAACACAGAGCACAGAGAATTTCCAAACATTTAAATAAGCACAGTTTATTTCAAAGCAACTCCACTCACTGCTCTGTCCATAAAAATATAAAAAATAGTTGAATTTCTCTATTTTCCCTACACAGACATTTTAAGAACTCTCCCACACGTGATGCCCCCCAGACAAGAGTCAGGAATTCAGGAGATTCATCACAAATTAACATTCCAATTCCAGCTGCTTCAATCCACCCAAAATCTTCCCATTTTCTTTCTGCAAAATGTTTGGATTTTGCTTTTTTTTCTTGGTTTCTGGTGGGGTTTTTTTTTTGTTTTGTTTTTTTCTTTTTCTTTCGTGTGTTTTTGGTTTTTGTTTTTTTTTTTTTTCCCCCCACTTGCTTCTCCCGTGCCAGATTTTCACAGACATTTTGCACACTTTTCCATGAAAATAATGGATGGATCACCCTGCAGTGCCCCCCAGCACAGCCTGGGCAGTTGGCATCACACAACAAATTTATTTTTTTTTTCCAAAAAGATCAGAAAAGAAAAACACTTCCCTCGGGGCACTTTTTTTTCTTACTGAGCCCCCAGTGCCAGCAGCCTTTTTCCCCTTTTCTCCTTGAAAATAGGTTTTTGTTGGTGATCCTTGGTTTTCCTGACCATTTTCTGCATGGAAAGGTAATGGAGTTCTGGGAAAAAAAACAAAAAAAAAAACCCACCAAAAACCCCACCCACTCAAGCCCTTCTCTCACCAGAATAATTTACAAAAAAAAGGCACCAAGATGAAACTCCTAAAATTCTGGAATTCTTCCCATTTTCTGCTCCTCCTCTGCTGTGTCCCAGGAATCTGCACACACAGGGAGACTTGAGGAGGCTGAAGCCAGGACAAGAAGTGCATCAATCATTAGCAAATTAAATTTTTTTTTTTTTTTTCATTTTTTTTTTCTCTCTCTCAATTCTAAGACTCAGGAAAAGCCATTAAATAAAAAATTAAAAAACACCAAACAAACAAAAAGCAAAAAAAAAATACCCAGAACAAAACAAAACGCAAAAAACCCCCAACAAAAAAAATCCAAAAACCCCAAAAAACCCAAAAAAACCCAAAAACCCCCCAAAACCAAAAAAAAAAAACCAAAAAAACCCCCCAAAAAAAACAAAAAACAAAAAAACCCCCCAAAAACCAAACAAACAAAACAATAACCCAAAAAAAAAAAAAAAAAAAACCAAAAAGCAAAACAAAACAAAAAAACCCTGAAAAAACCCAAGAACACCAAAAAAAACCCCCCCAAAAAAAAGAAAAAGCTCAGCAGCATCTAACACATTTGTGGCCTGTGTGCAACCTTGTACATCCAGCTCCAACCACTCAGCTCTGGAGGCAGCAGGGTCCAATCTCTGCTTTTTGGGGTAAAATTCCCTAGATTTAGTGAAGCTGCCACACGGGGAGTGGGGGCTCAGCAGCAGAAACCTCCCGCTCTCCAGCTGGCTGCATCTCCCCTCCCTCAGAGGAACGGAGCTGCTGATAAGATTACTTTTCTCTCAGCACTAAAAATAAAGTAAAACTTCCCACAAAAGGCTCAACCACAAGAAATGCTCTTTTAGGAACTCTCCCCCTCCCCCCGTGGCACCTCCCGTGTCGCAGGAGCCGCTGTGGAGGCCTCGGGGGGTTGTGAGCAGTGGGAACGGTGAGGGGTTTGGGCGGGAGCGCTGAGGTGAGGAGCAGTCCTGACGCACCACGCTACTTCTTCTTCTTCTTTTTGGGGGGCTCATCCTCGGAGCTGCTGCTGCTGCTGGAGGAGGGGGAGGAGGAATCCGAGTCGGAGTCGGAGGAAGAGGAGGAACTGCTGGAGGAGGGGGAGGAAGAGGAGGAAGAGGAGGAGGAGGAGGAGGAGTCATCGGTGTCGCTGTCATCGGAGGAGGAAGAGCTGGAGGAGTCCTCGCTGCCTGAGGAGGAGGCGCTGCCCGAGCTGCCGCTGCTGCTGCTGCTGGAGCTGCTGGAGCTGCTCACGCTTGTGGATCTGGAAGGAGAATAAATTAAATAAAATGTCAAGTAAAAAAAATGTAAAAAATGTCAAGTCAAAAAATATAAAGATATAGATATAATATAAAGGTATATAATATAAAGGTATATAATATAAAGGTATATAATATAAAGGTATATAATATAAAGGTATATAATATAAAGGTATATAATATAAAGGTATATAATATAAAGGTATATAATATAAAGGTATATAATATAAAGGTATATAATATAAAGGTATATAATATAAAGGTATATAATATAAAGGTATATAATATAAAGGTATATAATATAAAGGTATATAATATAAAGGTATATAATATAAAGGTATATAATATAAAGGTATATAATATAAAGGTATATAATATAAAGGTATATAATATAAAGGTATATAATATAAAGGTATATAATATAAAGGTATATAATATAAAGGAATATAATATAAAGGAATATAATATAAAGGAATATAATATAAAGGAATATAATATAAAGGAATATAATATAAAGGTATATAATATAAAGGAATATAATATAAAGGAATATAATATAAAGGAATATAATATAAAGGAATATAATATAAAGGAATATAATATAAAAATATAATATAATATAAAAATATAATATAAAAAATATAAAAGTTGGAAATCCCAGCAGTGATCCCACAGATATTTTGGGGGAACTGTTCTTGGATGAGTCCTGTCAGGAGGGCCCAAGGTCCCTGTCAGCTCGCTGCCTCCCCTCAGGGTGAGCACAGCACAGCAGAGCTCTCTCTCCTCTGCTTTCGGGCTGTTTTGTTATTTTATTTCCATTTTTAGCCCTCGCTGAGCCTGTTTGCCAGATCAAGGCCTCTGACTGAGGCAACAGGAATTCCAAGAAAGCACAAATTCCATCCTCCCCTGGATCCTTCCCCAAACAGAGTGGAAAAGTCCAAACTCCCCCTGCTTCCCGCCAAGTCACCCCGAGAGCACGCAGAGCGCAGCACCCCCCTCAGGCAGTTTGTCCTTCTCCATGGCCCTCACAGCCCCACGGTGATTTTAACCCAAATCATCTCCACTTCGGGGCTCAGGGGGAATGAATTTTACAGGTTTAGGTGTGACCAAGCCTGGGGTGGGCTTTCAATTAATAATCAATTAATAATCACATAATCAATTAATAATCACAACCCCAGGGTGATTTTAACCCAAATTATCTCCACTTTGGGGCTCAGGGGACTGAATTTTACAGGTTTAGGTGTGACCAAGCCTGGAGTGGGCTTTCAATTAATAATTAATAATCACATAATCAATTAATAATCACAGCCCCACGGTGATTTTAACCCAAATTATCTCCATTTTGGAGCTCAGGGGACTGAATTTTACAGGTTTAGGTGAGACCAAGCCTGGAGTGGGCTTTCAATTAATAATTAATAATCACATAATCAATTAATAATCACAGCCCCACGGTGATTTTAACCCAAATCATCTCCACTTTGGGGCACAGGGGACTGAATTTTACAGGTTTAGGTGAGACCAAGCCTGGGGTGGGCTTTCAATTAATAATCAATTAATAATCACAAACCCAGGTTGATTTTAAGCCATTTTAAGGGGGAATGAATTTTACAGGTTTAGGTGAGACCCAAGCCTGGAGTGGGCTTTCAATTAATAATCTAATAATTAATAATCACGACCCCAGGGTGATTTTAAGCCAAATTATCTCCACTTTGGGGCACAGGGGACTGAATTTTACAGTTTTAGGTGAGACCAAGCCTGGAGAGGGCTTTCAATTAATAATCTAAGGAGGGTGGATGGGAGCAGGGAGCACCCAGCTGTGTCACCCGAGGTCACAAGATTGTACAACAGCTGTTTTGCCTGTTCCTGTTTTTCTGGTTCAGCCTGTAGCTGACTTATTACTGTTTATATCACAACAAACAGGCACTGTGTGAAAGGTTAGTGCTGCCAGGGACCCAACTTTTGCATTTCTCTTGGATTATTTTTTGTTTTTTAATCTCCTGGGTTCAATGGCAACTCCCCCCCCCCTCTTCCTGAATTTGCTGCAGTTCAATCTTCCTGGATCCCAACAAAAATATAAACAGCAAACTGCCTGGGAAGGAATTGATATTTGTGGGTTTAAAAACAGGGTAACAATTCAAACCTGGAAGAGTTTTACAAGAAAAAAATTGACCCAAGCTCTCTTCTCCCCCATAAATCCTTTTATTCTTTGCATTTTCACACTGGATCAGAGCTCAAATACTCTGAAAATCCTTCTGCCCAAAAAGATTGGATATTTGGCAATGCTGGGAAAAGAGAGAGAGCTCTGGGCTCAAATTAGTACTTGGGGGGGAGGTTTATTTTCTGGGTTTTGTTCTCATTTTGGATTGGGGGGTTTTTTGTTTGGGTTTAGATGCCTCATTTCATCCTCCAGACAGAGCTCAAAGGCAGCTGAGAGAAGAAGGGAATGAGGAGAAGGAAAAGCAGGATGGGGAGTGGAGTGATTCCAGGCCAGAGAACAGTGTGCTGGGATTGCACAATTGTTTAAAATTCACTGGCTTGACTTGGAGGTAAATATAGGAAGTTTTTATTATCACAGCAAGGTCATGTGGAGATGGGACGAGCAGCAGGGAACAAAGTGTTTGGAGGGTTTGGACAGGGAGGTGTAGAAATTCTCCAGCTGTCTGTCACCCCAAGAGGCTAAAACCAGTGAAGTTTGGGTTTCTTGCATTGGTATTTCCCACACACCCTTCCCAAGTGCCTGCTCCTCCCAGCTCCCAACACTTCCCCACATACCTTTTCTTCTTGGGCTTCTTTTCTGCTGTGCTTTCTCCAGTGCTAATGAAAGGAGGGAAAGAACAATGGGTGTGATTAATGCAGGAGGAAAATTAAATAAAGAGCAAGAGTGGAGCCAAATTTCACAGCAGCCGAGTGGCATCCCACTGGCAAAGAGCTGCACTGCCCAGCTGGTGTTTGGCATCCATTTCCAGTCACTGTCAGAAATAGAAAAGCAGCAATACCAAGGAATCAGAGGGAAAAAAAGCATCAATTCACCTCTAATTTTCTGTGTGAAGTTTGCTTTGCTCTTTTTTTTTCACTCTTCACACAACGGGATTCTGCAGTGGGACAAGCAGAGGAGGAAAGGATACAAAAAAAAACTCCTGTGCAACCCTTTTTTTAGCAACAACTGAATTCACTGACTCAAAAAGCAGAATACTGAGTTAGTCTGAAGCTTTCACCACGTGTTCCTTTCCAAGACAAAAAAGCACAAAACAATCTCTTGACACTGATGCTTCCAGGTATTTGTCTGGAAATTCCCCTGGATTCATCCCCTCAAAGCTTCAGTGGGAAATGACACAGAGGAAAGTTGCTTTTAACAAAATACTGATTTTTTTATTTTTTTTTTTAAATAGTCTTGAGGTCTGAATGAACCAGAATTCAGGCAGCTGTCCCAGTCAGCTGCTCTTCTCCATCCCTGGCAGATTTCCAGCATGTAATAATTCCACCTGGATGGAAAGAGCTTGGAGCAGTCCCTCCAGACACACTCCCACCACACCAGGTGTGTCCCAGTTTGCTGCTCTCTCATTAACCAGATTTTTTTCCCCTCAGCTGAACTCTGTTATCTCAGGCACCCAGAAACAAAAAGCTGCAAACATCCAGAATTTAGAGATTAGCAGCTTGTGCTGATAAAAACTCCAGGAAAAAGGTAGAAAGGAGGGAGTGTAAAGTGCATGTTCTGCACCTCAGGAGGAGTCCTCAGGGCCATTTTTTTTGTCAGAAAAATGAAATCCCCTGGAGGGAAGGGGAAGATTCATGGATTTTCAGCACTGCTGAATGCTGGGTTTGGGTTATGAAGGGCCCAGGATTATGAGGAGGGACTGAGAGGAGTCCCTGAGCACACACAGGGAGGAGATCCCAAAAACCCTTCCAGAAAATGGGAGATAATTCAGCAGCTTCAGCACGGATCTGTGCCTCCCTCTAGTGTTTAGGGGAAGGATCAGATGGGATCCTCTGGAATGACACCACCCAGAGGGCTCAGAGCCCTGCAGAGCACACAGGGCACAGGGTCCCTCAGGCCACAATTTCCCTGGGACACCAAAGTGGCTTCAGAACCATCACTGGGAGTCAGAATCCCTGGAAACACCCCCAGGAAGTGGGGGTTTCCTCACCCTTCCTCCCCTCCCAACTCCTGCTCCAGCTTCACTGGCACCTCTGGAATGTCCAGAGTCATGGGGCCAAGAGTGGGCAAACAGGAGGATCCTGGAACAGCTGCTGGAGTTGAGCTGAGGCTGGAAAAACCTTCTGTGTTCTTGTCAGAAAGTAAATATTAACTTTACCAGCCTCTGCTTGCCCTCTGGTTAATGATTCATCATCAGGTCTTGAAAGATGAGGCTGGAAATGGTGAGGAGAAGACCCAAGTCCCCTGGGGACAAGAAGGAACCTTCCAAAGCCACCTGGGCAGAGAGGGAAAGTCTGACCTGGCTGCCAGGGGGCTCCTTACACCCAGAAAAAGTCTCACCCCAAGGAGCTGGCACAGGGAAGGAGCTCCAGGAGCTCAGGGACAGAGAAGCAGCAGGAATCCAGCATTCAAACTGCTCCCACCTAAGGGTTCCTCTGCCTGCTTTTATCAGAGGACTCCTCACCCCTGCTCTGAGGGGTGTTAAACCTTCAGCTCAAAAACAAACCCAAAAACCCTCTGACATCCACTGGGCAGGGCTCTGCCTTTTATCCCTGTAAAATTAACTCCAGGGCTGAGGCACAGAATTCACCAAAACCAGGCAGGAAAGGAGCCAAACAATCACCTGAGTCTTAAACCCAATTTTTGTCTCCAGAATCTGGAGAACTCTCCCAAACTTTTTCTCCAAAAGGAGCAAATTTCAGAGCCCAAGCACTGACCCAGAACACAAAGGGTTTACAACTACTCCAGAGTTACTCACTGGAGCAAAACTTCCTTCCAAACCCAGCCTGCTGTGTCCCCCTGGGTGGCAGAGGGGCTGCAGGGAGTCTGCAGCTCTCTGGGTCACTCCAGAGCCTCAGCACCACCTCACACCTCTCTCCCCACACATTTTCCTTCCCTTTGGAAGGATCCAAAGGTGTGGATCCTCTTCCACTGCTCCCATCCTGGGCTGTTAAACCAGTTATTAAACTGGGGGGGGAGCAGCAAAGCCTCTGAGCAAAACAGAGAGGAAATGGCAAAATGCAGAATTCTGCTCAGATTTCTCTGTTTGGCTGCAGAGGCAAAAAAAAAAAAAAAAAAAAAAAAAAAAAAAAAGGGGAAAAATTGGGCAGCCCAGGGAGAAGTTTTCCCTTGCTACCTCTTTTAACCCTTCCAGCTCAGAGTGAGCTGTGCTGGCCCAGATCCAGTGCCAGGGGGGAACCAGAACCAGGGAACAGATTCCAACCTCAGGACAAGAACTGCTCCCAGTCCCAGGCTGACCCCATCCCAGCACAGGAACACTGGGATCCCAGTAACAAGGAATCCAGGAAAGTTTCCCACTATCAAAATGCCTCCAATTCTTTTCACTTCAGCTTCATGCATTTTTTTTTTTAATGCTTCAGGCTGGCCAAAAAGTTTGTATTCCAGCCAAGAAGGTGTTAATGAAGCTAAAACATAAAATTTCTCTTCATCAAGCAAGCTCCCCACAGCCCAGGACACCACCTTCCCCACCCCAAAACACATTTTCTTAATTTATGAACTCCACACTTCCCTTCTGCCAGCCTTACCTTTGCTGCAGCAAGAGCTGTTTTTCTTTTTCTTTCAGGATTTTTGCCAGCTGAGCTGTCCTGGAGGGTCTGTGCAGGTATTTCCCCTTCCCTTTGCACTCATAAGTCCAGTGCCCAAACTCCAGACACTTCTGGCACCTCACGTGCTGCTTGTTTGCCTCCCTGGGAACAGGAGGATTCACCTCAGTGCCTGACTCCAACTCTGCTCCAAAACAGTCCTCCTTTTTCCTCAGAGAGAGCCCCTCAGGGAGAGCCTCTGTAGCTGTGGTTAAAGCAGAGGCTCAGGGGGGTTTTACCTGTCAGGATGAGAACTGGAGCAGAGCTGAGGCAAAGACATTTCCACTTAAAACCCAGGAGCACACCACCTATTTCTGCAAGAGAACAAAGCCAAACTTTCCCTCTTTAACCCTTTTTCTGTGCTGAGCTCCTGACACCACGAGGCCCCTCAGCTCTGCCTCAGTTTCCCTCTCAGTGGGAAGATTCCCCCTCACCCTTCCCAGCCCTGAGCCCATTTCCTGTCAGAGATGAATCCCAGAAAATCCATTTTATTATTTTCAGGGAGAAAATCCCTGCCCAGGTTTTTTTTTTAGCTCTTCCTCCACTATTTTACCTCTTCCTCCACCATTTTACCTCTTCCTCCTCTCTTACTCTGAGGATTTCCAGCAGCTCCTTGGCTCCCTGCTCACCCCCTCCTCCTCCTTTACAAACACTTTGCTCCAGGTGGGAGCCAGAGGAGCCAGGAGGGAAATCAGGGCCCTGGAACTGGATTTCCAACTTCTGGGAGTTTTTCCAAACAGCAAAATCACTATTTTTTTTTTTTTTTTTCCAAGCCAGTCTCTTTCCAGCCTTAACTCTCAGGAGCCTCCTGGACTCTGCATTTAGAGGGCCCAGAGCAGGAGTCAGCAGCTTTCTCTTAAATACAAGGGGGAATAAATAAATAAAAAATAAATATAGAAACAAACAAACAAAAAAAAAAAACCCACAAAAACAAACAAAAAAACAACAAGCAAACAAAAAAACCCCAAAAAACCCAAACAAACAAACAAAAAACAAAACAAAAAAACCCAAACAAACAAACAAAAAAACCCAAAAAAAACCAAACCAAAACAAAACAAAAAAAAAAACCAAAAAAAACCCAAAAAAAAATCAAATTGTTTTGAGGAGTTTGCTTTGCCCCAGGCTTCTGGCTCTGCCCCCAGAGTTACCCAAAAGCAGAATGAGGGGAATTCCTCCTCCTCCATCAAACTACAACCCCCAAAATAATGTTTTTCTCCCTCCAGCTGTCTCTGCAGCCACAGACTGGGAGTTTAAAGCCCCCCTGCTATAACTCAGCATTTCCAGGGCTTTAGCCCTGCTCACCTGACAATTTTCTGCAAACCAAAGTGAGAAGATCAAGCCCAAAAAGCAATGCAAGTCATTAGCAGGAGAGGAAAGTCTACTTAGTGGCAAAAAAGAGAATGTAAATGTCACCCAGCCCTCAAGCCCAGCTTCATGTGCAGAGCAAACAAACAAACAAACACCTCCCAGCAAGGGGAAGGCAAGAAATAAAATTATTCTCAGGAAATTAAAGGAAAAGGCAACACAAGGACAGGAGGAGAGGGGGAGGCAGGACCCCTCCCCACTCATAATCAGCACAAACGTTTCCTTTCCCCAGTCCCGTGCTGGGCAAACAACGGGGAACGGGGAAACCCCCTCAATGCCCCAGCAACAGGTGAGGAAAAAACGCTCCACTTCTTTTCTTTTTTTGTCATTTACAGCTCCGTAAAGACACCACAACATCACCCTAGCACTTTTTTTTTTTTTTTTCCAATCTGCCCCTGAAATCTGCCCCGAAGCCCAGCGAACACCTCCCCCCCCACCTCACCCAGAGACCCCGGGCAGGAGGAGCCTGAACCCCCCCAGCCCTGTGGGAAACCTTCCCCTCCTCTCCCTCACCCCCTTCTGCTCCCCCCGGCGCTTTCCCCTCAGACCCCCCCTCCCAGTCCCTGGAGGAGTCGGGAAGGCAGAGGGGGGGTGGGTTCTGTGCCCTCCGGGACCGCTCCCCCCTCAGCCCCGCAGCGCCCGGGCCCCCCCGCACCCCGCGCCCCTTTCCCCGCAGCCGCTGCCTCAGGGGGTGCGGGCCGGGCCCCCCCCCCAGGGCTCTGTGCGGGCGGAGGAAAGCCCTGAGCCCGCCCTGCTCCGCCTCCCGCCGCACTCACGCCTGCCTGCGGGCGATCAGCCGGTGCATGGGAGTCGCCATCTTAACGGCCCGCACCGGAAGTGACGCGTAGCGCCGCGGTGCATGCCGGGAGGCGGCGCGCAACGCCCCTTTCCCTCCCATTGGCTGACGGAGAGGCGACCACAGAGGGCGGGTCCTCCAGCGGCCAGAGAGGACGCGGCGGGAGGGACGCGCTGCCCGCTCGTCTCGCCTCCTCCCGCGTTGCTATGGCACCCGGCGGCCCCGGGCCCTCTCGAGGCCTGTGCGGGGCTCTCGGAGCCTCCGCTCCCCCTCGTCCCAGCCCTGCACTGCTCACCACCCCCAGACACCTCCCCCAGGGCTCCTCCAGCACCCCCGCGGGCCTCAGGGTCCCCTCAGGGCTCTGGGTCCCCGGAGGAGCCTCCCCAGGCGCCCCCCTTCCAGGCCGCGGCCTCCCGGCCTGTCAGGGCTGCGGCCTTCTGGGTTCCAAACTCGGCTTTTTTTTCTTTCCCTCGGCTTTGTTTCTTTTCCTCGGATGTGTTTGAAACACCTGAAGGCAGCAGAGGGACGGACCGTGTCAGAGCAGCCATCTGGTGAGGGCTTTGGGAGGTGGCTGAGCCAGGCCTGACCTCTGCTGGGGGAGACAGGGAAAGAAATTTGGGGGGATTGGTTCTGCTCCTGCTCTGATAACCCCCAGTCAGGGCCTGAGGAGACTGATTGCTCCCATTTGGGTTCACCCAGTGCCTCCTGTACTGAACTGGAAGGAATTGCCCTGCAGAAATCTCCAGGAATCATCAGGCAAATTCCTTCTCTCACTCCATTCAGGCCTGTGCTCTCCCAGCTGTGCCAAAAGTATTTTTGGCTCCCACATCATCTCCTTGCAGGCTCTGACGTGGGAGGAGAGGTCCAGGGATAGAAAAAATAAATAAAAATTAAATAAAAAAACTAGAGAGGAGCATTGCCTTGATGTTTCTGACAGCACATCCCTGGCAGGCAGCCCCTGGGGAAGCTTTGCCAGCTGGCACCAGGGGAGCTGCCAATAGCCTGGATTTAGGGAGGCAAAAAAAGTGCCCTGATGGTTATCAAAAAGGATGGGATCAGCTTTAAAAGTGACAGCTTCCATTTTGGGGCAAGAGTCCTCAAGGAAACATTTTTTAATGCTGGGAGTGCTTCCTATCCAACCCTTTCCAGCCCCAGTTCAGAGCAATCCTGTCACTGATGGGCAAGAAATGGGACATTTAGTGAAAGAGAGGAATTGTTTCTGGGGTTTGGTGGCTGAGAATCAGCTCTGAGGCTCTTCAAAACGTGCTGCTTGGGAGTTATATAAAATATATAAAATAAAAATAAATGTCTTGAGTTCAGGGAGGTAGGAGTGAGAACTGGGATATTTTGAGCCAGTCAAAGAGACAGAAATATTTCTGTCAGATGGAATGGAGCAAAAATTGAGTCCCAGGCAGGAGAGACCAGAGCTTCCTGCTGGGTGTCACATCAGCTTTGTCATCACAGGGCTGGGGACACCAGAGAAATGTCCCCCTGGGAAGGGGAAGGGCACAAAACAACTCCAGGAGCTGCCAGGTGAGGAAATGTTGAGTTTCCTGGCAGTTCCTCTCTCTAAACTCTGTAACATGGAGCCTGAGTGGCTCCTGCCCCCTGGTTCTGCCACTCCCTGAGGTGTGGTGCCTGCTGGGCTGGCATTTGGCCCTCAATATTGGAATTTTGAGGTCAGGCATCTCTCTTCTAACAGAGAACAATTTTCCCTCCCAGCTTTCTTGGAGAGCACATCCAGAGAGAAGTCCCTCACATTGTTATTCCATACAGAAAAAAAAATACAAATTAGAACACAAATTGGACACAGAAATAATTATTATTATCCAAATAATTATTATTATCCCAATAATTATTATTATCCAAACCAAACCAAACAACCCACACTGGTCACCAAATTCTTTTTACCCCTGTGAGCATTTTCTGCACCAGGGGCAGCACCAAGTGAGAGACAGAAACACAGAAGGAGAAAACTGGAGGCTGGAAAAAAGGAAATCTCAGTGATAGGGCACAGAATCAGCAGATTTGGGTCAGTCCTGCCTCCACCCAGCTGGGAAATGCAGATTTCCACCCAGGGGGGTGGCAGACAGGAGCTGTGTCACTGCTGCTGCTGACACAAACCAGCTGGGAATGGGGCTGGGGTGTTCCTGGGGTGTTCCCAAGAACACTGTGGGCACAACCTGAGACCCCAGGAGCTCTTCTGTTCTCTTTTCCTTGACTCAGAGCCAAGAAGTAAAACCCTGACACTGCCTGTGAAATGAAATGTCTGAAGGAAACAAAGCAATCTCACCCAAACAGGTTTTGTTCTCTAATTAATCCTGCTGTGATTCTCTCTGGGGTGCTGAGCCAAGCAGAGGAGGTTTTCTCACAGCTTTTCTGCCATTCCCAAGCTGCAGCTGGACTGAAAGGATCAGAGAAAGCACCACAAGCTCCAAACCTTGCAGTTCTGTTTCTCTGGCTGACAATTTCCCAAGAAAGAATTTCCCTCACTCCCTCTTCTACCCTTTCCTTCAGCACCAGCTGCTGGGTGCAAGCTGCCTGGTGAAAAAGGGTCTTTTCTAGCAGAGTCACAAAAAATGATTTGTTTCTGCTCCTTAATAGGTAAAGCCAGATCTGAGAGAAGAAAAGTCCTTGTGTGAGGTACCAAGTGAGTGCCAGGCTGGATGTCAGGCTCTTCTACTGCAATCCTTGCAAATATTCAATATTTACACCAGTAACTAAGAGCAGACTCTGGCTCTGGGTACCCACATTCCAGGCTGCACAACAACAGAGACAGGGAGAGGACAGAAACCAGGCCAGGAAAGGCTTTGAGCCCCAAAGCAGAGCAGCTGGTGTAAAAACACACTGAAAGGGACAAAGCACCCCCAAAATCCCTGTGGGTGCCCAACCACAGCTCCTATAAAAAGCAAAAATCAGAAAAAATGGGTCTGTTGTGAGTGCTTTGGGATGAAGTTTCTCCATGAGCTGTGATGCTGAGGTGACACCTGGGTCAGAGGGGGACACACCAGGGGGTGTTGCTATGGGACTGTGGTGTCTGTCTGCCTGTACCCCCCCTCAGTGACTGTTCCCTTGCCTGTTCCCTGCTCCAGCCTCCAACCCTCATCCCTATTTTTAGCTGGTGTCACCATCCCTCTGTGTCACCAGGTCCCCAAGCTCTCCCTGGGGAGCGTGGCAGGGATGTCACCCGTGGAGGTGGGGTGTGGGAGGTGACATCACTGAATGTGTCACTGGAATGCATCCCAGGGATTCAGAAACCCAGTTCCCAGGGTTTTTCTTTCCACGGGCAGGCAGAGGAGGGGCTGAGGGAGGGGGTGAGGGAAGGGGGGAGCAGGGCAGGCACCAAAGGTGTGAGCTGGGAGGCTGAGGAGGGGCTGTGGGTGGGAGGATGGAAAAGCAGGAGGTGAGCAGTCTTTAGTAGAGGCTCTGGTTCATGTTTTTCCTTGATCAATACATTAAAAATGTGCCTGCTCTGCTTGCAGCTCTGCTCAGTGCTTCCCAGACTCAGTGGGGAGGCTGAGACCATCAGGAACTCCTCTCTGAACAAAGCCTCTCAGGCTCTGCTGCCCCATTTCATGGAACAACATGCTGGGAAGTCTCAGACACCTTTAAAATCTCTCTGTGCATGCCCTGAGGCACCATTTCCACCCTCAGGGAGGACGTGCAAAGCTATGAACTACCTAACCATGATGAAACTGAAACACACAACATCCAGGAGCAAATAATCACTCCAGGTAACATCTGGGTATTCCTCAGTTGCTGTGGCACCCATCACCTTCCAATATTGGTTTTCCTGTAACCATTTTTTGCTCTTTTTCTACTTCCATGTGTTTCTCTGGGAAATTTTCAGCTGGTTGGTTTGGGTTTTGCCTGGGGGGCAACAGTCCCCCAACTCTGATGGTTTCATTTGTAAACACATGAAATCCAATTACCTTTCAAATTTGATGTAAAACCATGGGAAACAGAATAAGAGGGAACTTCATCTTTCCAACATGGATTTCACTGCAAATTCTTGACAGAAATGGTGAAGATGGCTCCAGAGCAGCCTTTGGTAGCCCAGGGAGGTGCAGGATGCCCTGAGAATGGTGTCAGATGGGGTTTGATTCCATCAGAGTCCAGGACAATCCTCCAGACACCCTCTGAGGAGGTTGCAAAGCCCATTTCTGTTGGGCTGTCCCAGAATAGCACCATGAACCATACATTAGGTGACATTAGAGGCTATTTACAGCAGCCCAAAGAATAGCCTGTGACAGAGAGCAGCCAGGACTTTATTTTAAGCCCATATTAATTTTCCTGTCTGGCTGCCATTAATGAAGTGCAGGACGTGCCCCTGTAAACACTGGGGAGATGCTGGGTGTGCACCAAGGCACCCCTGGGGCAAGAGAAAAACCTGTGGCAAAAGGAACAGCCAGAAACATTCAAACATTCACCATATTCACTATAGGAGGAGGAATAAATGCCATAAAAGCATAGATAAAATTTTAAAAAGCTGAGGTGTAACAATACTTACCATGCCTTCAGAAGCTGAGCAAACTCATAGGTCCAGAAGCTGAGTTACCCCCAGTGGAGCTTGGTGCTTTCACTTGTTTCATTCTTTCTGCTGCAGTCTTCACCAGGGAAGAAAGGAGAAAACCTCGTTAATTAAAGAATATATATTACAAGAGTTGAGGATAAGCAGGGTGTCTATCAGCTGTCATCAAATCCTAATTATTTATTAGAAACATTTATTACATGTTTTGCACATTGGAAGTCTCACTTTTTCACAAGAAAAACCATGCAGAAAACAGAGAAGAGTGGGGAGAATCACAGACTCTGTCCCACCTCAGGTGACTGCATAACAAGACTTCATTTTTTGCACTGATTTATTAATTTTTCACCCAACCAGGAGGTTTTCTGCAGCCACCAGAACCGTCAGTCCGGGTCGGCGGGTGCTGTGTCTCCCACCTCCCTCCTGTCCCCATGGGGTCCAGCCCACGTCCATGTGCCATCAGACAGGTGGCTCTGACCACTCCACGCTCATCCCAGGGAACGAAAGTGACAAAAAAATAAATTAAAATAATAAAAAAACAGCAGGAAAAGGGCTGATTTCTCCCCACCCTTCGTCTGCGCCGCCGTGCAGCATCCTCCCCGCGGAGCTGCAGGCTGCTCTCCCTCCTTGGCACCTCGCTCTGCAGTCAAGGACATCTGAGGTTAAAACATGTGATCATTATTCATAAACATTTCTTAATTATTCATTAGCACCGTGATGCAATCCCCAGCCCACCAGAGGCTGCCAGAACCCTGTCACCCGCGCTGCCAGGAATCCCAAACGCGCGGGGCCGGGGCTGCTTCCCAAGCCTTTCCTGCCTGGAATATTGGATTTCTCTGCCACGTGTTTTCTGGGTCATTAAAACAAGGAGCAGTGATGTCAGTGGAAACACGGTGCTGATCCCTACCTTACAGGGCTGTATTTTAGGCACCTTTTTTTTTTTTTTTCTGGGAATTCTTCCCCCTGATGTTTGGGTTTCGCGGCAGGCCCGAGCCCTGGAGAGGAATAAATAAATATAAAATAACAACGTTAAAATTTAATCTGTTTATTCGCCATATTCGCTGGATATGAAGCAATAAACACGCTAAATTTTATTGGTATCGATAAAACCAACGGAACCCAACTTTTAACCACATTCTCCTCAAATTAGGGATCCAGCCTTGGATTTTCACCATCAGAACAGGCTCGAATCTGAACCCTGGAGGTCTCCCATGCTTTTTATCCCAGAATTTCCACCTGGAAAAAGGTTTCACCGGGAATAAACACTAATCCAGGTGTGTGCACCTGGATACCTCGGGTCTGGCGGGGAAAAAACGGAGAAAATGGACAAATCCATCAAAAATTCAATGGAGATTCCAGGCTTGGAAACAGCGCGGGGGAAGGCGGGGGTGGGGGGGTCCCCGCGTTGGCTTCGCCACCGCGGGGACCCCCCCCCCCTCCGCCTTCCCCGTTGTCACCTCCCTTGTTGTCGCCTCCCCCTTCCCTCAGCACTATCGTCTCGCGCCTGCGCAGTCGCGATAGTGGGGAAAAGCTCGCGAGAACATTCCCGTTCCCTCCCTCCCTTTTTTCCTCCCCCCCCCCTCCTCAGAGCCCTCAGAGCTCGGCGGCCTCACGGGATCTTTCGAGAAGTCCTCATCCTTCCCTTTCCCCCCCCCCTTTCCCTCCCTTTTTTTTCCCCCCCCCTTTTCCCCTCAGGAACGCGGCTCAACCCCGCTCCCTTCTCCCCCTTTTCCCCCCCTTTTCCCCTCAGGAACGCGGCCCCATTCCGCGCCCTTTTTCCCCCCTTTTCACCTCAGGAGGCGGCGGAGCGCGGCCCAACCCCGCGCCCTTCTTTCCCCTTTCCCCCTTCCCCTTTTAACCTCTCCCTTACCCCTTGCAAACCTCTCCCGGCGCCGAAATGTCGGTGGTCGGCATCGATTTAGGGTTTCAGAGCTGTTACGTGGCTGTAGCCCGAGCCGGAGGGATCGAGACCATCGCCAACGAGTACAGCGATCGCAGCACTCCGTGAGTCGGGGGGAAGGGGGGGAAAAAGCGCGGGAGGGGCCCGGTTCGGTCTCGGTTCGGTCCGGGTTGGTTAAATGGGAAATAAAGAACCCCCAGTGCGGGGTTGAAGTGTTGGGTCTGGACCCTCCCCGGTGTGAGCAGCTTGAGGCGAGGGGTTATTTTATGATCATGGGGATAATGGAAATAAATAAAATAAGGGGGAAAATAAATAATAATAAATAAAATAAATGAAAATAAGGGATGGGGAAGGTGTAAGAAGGAGCAGCCGGGCCGTGGTTTGAAATTCCCTGATCCAGTGAGGATGCGGAGACCCCGATCCAGGTTTCCCAGAGGAGCTGTGGCTGCTCCATCCCTCTCCCAGCCCAGCTTGGATGGGGCTTGGAGCAGCCTGGGCTGGGGGAGGTGTCCCTATCCATAGAGTTGGAACTGGGTGATCCTCGAGGTCCTTTCCAACCTCAAAACATTCCTTGTTTTTCTCCTGCAGTCCAAGCCCTGGGTGCAGGTGAATCCTGAGCTGGTGCTGAGCCCTTGGCCTGATGCTGCCTCAGCTTAGGAAAGCTCCTTAGCAGCCTCCCTTCAGCCTCTGTTTCTTTGTTAACCAAAAAAAAAAAAATTAAAACCAACCCCAAAACCCCCCCACCAAACCCTCTAAAACCACACCAAAACCCCAGAATCCTTTTGAGCACTCATTTTATTTTTTTTTTTAAGTCTCCCATCAAGCTCGGGTTGCTGAGCTGTGGGATGGGGCAGTGGGATGTGAATGAGCAGCAGAGCCTGGGGCATCTCCTGTCCCGGGAGAGCCCTGACTGGCAGAGGGATTTGCTGCCCAACTTGATCTCCAAGCACATTACTCCTCTCCTAAGTCTGTTGCCACTCGGCTTATATAAATAGGCCTCCCAAGACATTTCTCCAGGGAAGTATGCACTGTTTATTTTTAATGAGGAAGATGCTGGGAAGGAGGGGGGGAGCTGGGATAAAGTTCTTTTAAGAATGAGTTGTTAAAAAAAAAAAAGTGGAAAAGGAGCTGCCCCCGCATCAAACCTGGAAGGGAGCTGTTTGGGAAGCTGTCCTAAAAGTGTTTCTACAGCTTGCTAAATGTAGAATAGCCTTGTTTTTTAATTTAAAAGTAATAGTTGTCCTGGGAAGAGCATTTCTTCTTTTCTCTTTACTTTCAGACCCCCCTTACCTCTTTAGGAAGGCCAGAAGCATACAGTGACCTTGCTTCTCATTTGGCAGTACCTCAGCTCTGTGTGCCTGTCCCTAAGCAATGAATAAATGGACATTTTTAATGCTGTGCATGTGCTGGAGTAAGGGCTGCTCTCTTAAATATTCACAATAATATGGAAGTTTAAACATCAGATGTACTAGGGTAGTATTTAATGTGAAGTATTCCAAAGCAGTCTTCTAATAACACTGAGGTTCTGACCCTCAGGGAATTGAGGCTCTGCTTTAAATCATATTTGAGATATGAGCACAAATCTCACTTATTGAAGGGGACAAGCTATATCCAGTGCCTGACACAAAGCATCTGTCAGGAAATAATTCAGTTATGAAAGGATGAAGTGAAACTGGAAAAAAAAAAAAAAAAAGCATAATGAAAGTGGCAGCTTTTTCAGCAGGATTTCATCTCCAAGTGCTGCTTTGAGGGACTGCAGAAAGCCATTCTGTAAAGAAACATATTTTTTTAAAAGAAATTCTTCATGACTTTGAGGTGTCTGCCTGAAACTGAAAAGTCAGGTGGAAAATCTCTGTGCTCAGCATTTGTTTGTGGAGGTGTTGTGATGGCTTTCCTCAGGAAGCAGCTCATGCTCAGGGTTAAACACTTTATTTTTATGTTGTCACCCAGGTTTTGGGTAGGATTGGTAGATAGGTGTTGATGTAATGCTGTGTGTTAGTAAAATAAAGCCTTTTGAGCACATTACTTGGGTGGTACAGGTGACATGAAGCCCAGAGCTCTGCTGGAGCTGCTCCATGAGGCCTCCCCTGACCTCCTCAGTGCTCCTCAGTGCTGCCCTGAAAGGCTGTGGTTAATTATTCAACTTCCAGTAAATCATAGACTATTTTATAATTTGTATTTGGTGAGTTAACCCTGGCTAACTAAATTCTCCCTTCCCTCCCTCCTGACATCCAGGAGCTCTCCTCTCTGCTGGCTCCCTGCAGGGCTAACTGGGGAGAAGGGTTGGGAGCAGAGCCATCCCATCAGTCCTGGAGAATTTTTTTGGGGTCCTGGAGACTTTTTTTGGGGTCCTGGAGAAAAGCAACAATTCGTATTCCTGCCTTAATTCCTGCCTGGAGACCAGAGCCAATTAACAACTTCCTGCTCAGGGCTCATTAGGTTTTTAGCTCTGCAGCTCCTGTTCCCTTCACATGAGCCTTAGGCTCTGCAGAGCACAGAACTTCCTCCCTTTTTGCTCCTGAATCTCTTGTTCCCAATAATAAGATTCCTTCAGAAATGTTAATTCTGTTGCAGGAGCTGCTTTAGGGTGGGTCTGGTTTGATTTGGTTTTGATAAATTGGATGAAGATAAAAACTCAGTGCAATTATATCACTCCAGTTCTGGTTTGGAACAGCTTCTGTTAGAGCAATTGCAGACCTCAGCCTAGAGATTGTTCCAGAAAAGGGGATTGTTTTGTTTTTTTTCATTATTATTTATCAGAACTTTAAGCTGTCACAGAGTAGTTTAAAGTAAAATAGGACTTTTTTTTTTTTTTTTTCCTCCTGTAATCTACTTTATTTCAGTGAGTGGAGATGAAGCTCACAAAGAGCAACCTTTCCCTGCAGGTTTTGCCTTTGAAGGGTTTGCTTTAAAACAGAAAAGCTACCTAGGAATCATTTCCTTAATATCTGTTTTACCTCCTGTATTCTCCTGAATGCTTCCTGGATTATTAATGAACTGCTGCTCTCTGAGTGGCCCAGGTATTAGGGTAATTATTGAGAGAAAAGGTGTCTTTTTCTTACCAAGATGCAGAACCTGAAGCAGCATGAGGGAACATGGGTTTGGTGCAGTGGGGACACTGCTGCTTTATCTCAGTTTAGAGTCCAAAATTAGACTTTAACCAAATTAGAGTTTCTTTCCAGAATTCACAGAATATTTCATGTATTCCAGTGACTGACCAGCTTTTTTAGGGGACCAATGACTGGATTAATAACCTCTACCCAAATTAATATTATCAGCAGAGATTGGCAGTGCAGTTCTACCTCAGAGTTACTAAATTGAGACCTTTCTCCTCCTTTTTAGCTCATGCATCTCCTTTGGGCCCAAGAATCGCTCCATTGGGGCTGCAGCTAAAAGCCAGGTGAGCACCAAAGCAGGCTGGGGAAAAAAAGCACCTTCAGGAGCTGCTTTTGTGGGTCTTTTTTCAGTGAAGATGACAAAAATTTTGGAGCTGGCTTCCTGGTGGCTGTGGTGAGCAGCTGGGCTTAGCTCAGCAGTGCTGCTTGGTCATCTTGGGGAGAAGGCTCAGGGCTGGTGGTTGAGAATAATGAATTGTACCCAAAAATAATCTTTGCCTCTTCAGAAATTCTGGTAAATACTGATTTTTCTTGGTTAGATTGCAGAGGTAAATTCTAAAGCTAAGCAGGAGTGGTTTGCCCTACCTGAGCTTGCTCCAGGTTGAGTTCTCTTTTAGTTCTGTGGCCAAACTCTATAGAATCATTCTACCAAGTGCATAATTTGGGCAGAAAGGGGATGTTTTGAAGTGTCAATGCATGTTGCTTTCCTCACTTACAACCTGACTGCCTCTCCTGGGTGTTGTTGCTTGTACTTTTGAGTTGGTGTAGGCAGGCAAAGGTGAGCTCAGGACTGACAAGAAGTGGTGCTGGTTTGGATCCTGCTGTATCACTCCTTGTGTTGCTGTGAAACCCCTAGAAAATAGGATTTTCTTTTTTTTTTTTTTTTTTTTTTTTTAAGCCCTCTACAGGAAGTGGCTGTTCAAACACTTGGTTTTTCTTAGGCTAAAGTACCCAGAGATGTGTGAAGAGTCATTATCTGGAGTACAGAAATGACTTGGTACAACCAAGAAGAGAAGAACTGCACTAAAACTGAATAAAGATGTTTTTTCTGGTATTGAGTGTCTGCTTAGCTTAAAAAATTCATGATACAGAAACCCAGCAGAGATGAGGTGTGTCCTGCAGAAATTAAACTGACAGAAAATCAAACCCAGGTTATTTAGGAAACAGGAACTTGACTGAAACTGCAGCCCAGGTAAATGTTGTCTGCTGTGCCAGTTCCTGTGCTCTCCTCAGTGTGTGTCTTGGTCTCATATAAATGACAGAATTAACCAAGTATAATTCCAATATCTGAAAAGAAAGCACAGTGGTTTTTCAATTTTTTTTTTTTTTCCACATTTGCACTCATCTCTGCTCTTAATAAAAGGCAACCTACATTTTTATCAGTTAAATCAAGTTGGCAGCATCCTCTTGGGGCCCTCCTGACTTGTGAAGCTTCATGGTGAGGTCCTTGAGGTGTTTAGTGAGAAGATCTGTGGTGTTGGCTGCCACGTGGGTGTGATGATCCTCAACTGGAGTTTAGATCTTGGTGTTATGGGGAAATTTCCTGCAGAGGGGCAGTGGAAAGGTAGGGAGGTAGGAAACAGGGAAATGGGAAAGACACTTGAGTAATTTTTTTTGTTGTTTTTTTTTTAAAGAGTATCCTAAAGATGCTCTCAGAGAAACAAATGACTTTCAGATTGATTTTTAATAAACCTTGGCTCAGTTTTCTAGCATACAAATCCCTGTCTGCTCCCTGAGAGTCCCTGACCTGATACTCCTGAGGCACAAGTGACAAAAATATCTCTTGTCAGGCATGAGAACAAAACCCTTGTCTTCTGTTTGAAATTCAGGTGTTCCCCTGACACCTTGTATTAAAGATTTCTTTTCCCCTAGGTTATTTCAAATGCAAAGAATACAGTACAAAGTTTTAAAAGGTTTCATGGTCGTGCATTCTCAGATCCCTTTGTTCAAGCTGAAAAAGCAAGCCTTGCCTATGAACTTGTCCAGCTGCCAACAGGCTCCACTGGCATCAAGGTGAGTCTGGCATGTCTGAGGAGCAGCCAGGGGAGGGAACTGATCAAGTTGCCTTTTATCTCTTTATTTGGAACCTGCTTGCTGTGGTTTCTGTTCCCTTGTGAAAGGGAAGCCTGCAGCAGGGAATGAAGCAGTAAGGCTGCAGGTGATCTCTCCAGGTGATTTTACAGCTACACAATTTTCTCTGCCTGGCAAAGCCAGTTCCCCCCAAGCTGCTGGGGCAGTGCTTGCTTTCCTTTGCTCCATGGTGAATTTGGGAGACAAGCAACTAGACCAGCCTGCTCATTATCTGCTCTCCTGATAGATCCTGATAGATCTGCAAGGGTGCAAGATGTCAGCTTAGCATTCCAGGTGATAAAAATTTGTCTTTTCCAACACTTGGTTGAACTGGCTTGGGTTTCAGCAGTGAGTGATGAACTCACTCCCAAGCAGGAGGGAGGAAAGCATCCTGGGCATTCCCTGGCAACTGAGATTCCAAAGGGAAATCTCATTGTGCAGAGCAGCTTTGTGTTTGGGAATTCTGCAGTGTGCAGTCCCAGCTCCTGCCCCCAGGCTGAGCTCTCAGAGGGGGTTGTCTGGGTTACTTTTGAGTCTTGCTTTTAGTGAAGGCTGCTTGCTGCAGGTGTTCTGGTGTGTGTTTGTGCTGCCTGCTGTGGTGTAACAGATGTCCCCAATTTTTGTTTGAAGGCCATGTACATGGAAGAAGAAAGAAACTTCACAATTGAGCAGGTGACAGGAATGCTGCTCACCAAACTAAAAGAGACTGCTGAGAATGCACTCAAGAAGCCTGTGGTTGACTGTGTTGTTTCTGTAAGTATGTGGCAGCAGGGAAGATACCAAAATTGCACATTTGGGAGGTGTCACAACCTGGAAAGATTGCAGCATCAAACTGCCCATTAAACTTGGATATTCAGGTGTTTGCCTTCTCTGTTTAAATCCAAGTCTTGCACCTCTCCTTCAAAACTACTGCTGGTACAATGACTCAAATTTCTTCTAATTAGCAGTGTAAATAATGTTTCTAAGCTGCTAAAATGAGTGGCAAAGGTTCACAAAAAGTAACAAAAAGGTAGGGTTTTATTTTTTTAATTGCAACTGACATGCAAACTAATTTGAAAGCCACCTCAGCTGTTCCCTGCTGAATCCCTCCACACCTTCTTGTGTCTGTTTGCTCTTCCAAAGGGTAACCTGAGCTCTCTGATCCTCTTGCAGGTCCCCTGTTTCTACACAGATGCAGAAAGGAGGTCTGTGATGGATGCCACCCAGATTGCTGGGCTCAACTGTCTGAGGCTGATCAATGAAACCACTGCAGGTATTGCCCTCCTCCTCTCTCTGCCTCACCTCACATCCCAGCTCTGCTGGATAAAAGCTTTTACTCCATCACCCCCCAGCATCACTGCTGCTTTTGTGTGGCTCAGCTGAGCTGTCTGATCATCAGTTTCTGCAGCTTGAGCAGTCAGAGGAAGTGCTAATGTTTTATTTCTTCTGGAATTACAAACCTGAACGTCCCCTCTCTTGGCTCTCCTTCCTCTGCAGTTGCCCTTGCCTATGGAATCTATAAGCAAGACCTTCCTGCCTTGGAGGAGAAGCCACGGAATGTTGTGTTTGTGGACATGGGGCATTCTGCCTACCAGGTTTCTGTCTGTGCATTCAACAAAGGGAAACTGAAGGTAAGCAGCTTGCTGTGCTGCCATTTGCATTAAATGTTCACCAGTACCTGGGGTGGCCTCTGAGGGGCTGAGAGCTTGGCTGGAGTTAGGGCAGGGGACTGGAGAGCTTCTGAGGAAGCAAACTTGCCTTAATCAGCAGACTTTGGAAAAGAATTAAAACACCTGGAATAAATGGTCTGTTCAGAACTGATCATACTGACTGCTGCTTCCAGAAGGTGCTCTGGTTCAGTCAGGAGATGCAGCATTAAAACAGGAGCCCCTGGGATGCTGGGAGTGACAAACACCACGTGCAAGCTGCCAAAGTATTCCTGTTTTCCAGCAAATATCATCATTTCCCACTTGTCACTTTTAAGATTGCCACCTGGATTTTAGCAGTTCCAATAACCCAGCTGCAGAAACCAACACCACTTGTAAAGCATGGGGTGGTGAAGTGAAGGCAGGAATTCTGAGAACATCAATTTTCCTGGAGTTCTCTTGGTTCTTGTGAGGAAATGGCACCTACTTTTTTTTTCTTTTCTCTTGATTTGTCTTTCAATTCTTCTGTGGTTTCCAAGTTTGAAGGGATGCTTTGGAGTATGGAAGGGAGAGCTGGACAGCCAGGCAGCTAAACCACAGCAGGGACCAGGCTGGAGGAGTAGAGGGAATAATTTTAATGCTTTTATGAATTTCTGTTCCTAAAACCAAATAAATAAAGGTGTTGAAAAGATAGAATCAGCTGAGGTGGATGGGCTGCAGAGCATCAAAAAATGAATGCCTGTTTGTGAGAGGAGTTCATAACATTTCTTCTCTGCATGTTTTATTTTTAGCTTGGTGTAATCATGTTCCAGCCTTAGGAGGCATCAAATATTAAAGTGGGGAATGATTCATGCTGACAGTGGCTGAGCAGGGCTGGGAAACTCTGCTTACAGTACAAGTTACTGAACAGATTGTCTTCCCAAGCCTTGCCCTCTCTTCCTGAATTTCTTTTTAAAGCTGTCACCTCATTACAGAAAGGCTGAGTGCCCAGGGCAGCTTTTTAGCATCTGGGGTAGCAGATGTTTTGTCTTTTTGTTGGTTTTTTTTTCCCTCCTGTATGTGTGTGCTGCAGTTCCTGTGAGATTTACCTTTCCCAAAGAGGTTTGATGTTTGTGTAGCTGCCAGGATGTGTCCCTGGTAATGGTGGTTCTCCCCCCAAAAGCATTTTGAATCTCTAATGTCAGCTTGACATTAATTGCTAATTAACTTCACTGAAGCAATGACAAACTCTGCTCTCACCAGAGTTCCATTTTGGTTCTTTTTTTTTTTTTTCTGTTTGTTTTGTTTATTTTCTCAGGTTCTTGCCACATCATTTGATCCCACGCTGGGAGGCAGGAAGTTTGATGAGGTGCTGGTGGAATATTTTTGTGAAGAATTTGGAAAGAAATACAAGCTGGACATCAAGTCCAAGATCCGGGCCCTGCTGAGGCTCCACCAGGAATGTGAGAAACTGAAGAAATTGATGAGTGCAAATGCCTCTGACCTGCCAATGAACATTGAGTGCTTCATGAATGACATTGATGTCTCTGGGACAATGAACAGGTAACACCTGCTTACAGAGCTCAGAGTGCCCCTGGGCTGCTTCACTCAAGAAAAGGAGGACAAAATGCCAGTTTTTGGGGCTGGGGGGAAGTGTCAGAACAGGGTGGTTGCTGCTTGGGTCAGGAATGTTGGGATTACTGGAACCAAGTTTGGGAGAAAACACTGAATAAGTAGAAGAGCCAGGCTGCAGCACGTGGTTGAAAGCTTCATTCTTCAGCTCTGGCACCCTGCTGTATTTGCAGCATTAACCCCTGGTTTGCTGTAGCTTGGTTTCTGACTTCTTCCCACAGGAGCAAATTCCTGGAGATGTGTGAAGGGCTCCTGGGAAGAGTTGAGCCTCCCCTCCGCAGCGTGCTGGAGCAGGCCAGTAAGTGTGGGCATGGGGGAGAGGCACAGTCCCCCTGCACAGAGTGAGGTGGTGCAGCCAAGCACTTCTCCCTGAGCTTTTAAACCTTTTCACACAGGCTCAGATGTGAAATTCTTGCTGCTCAGAACCATCCTGAGCTTGGAAAAATGGTTGGTCCAGTGAGAACCTTGTAGTTTTACAGTGCCAGGATATTCCTGTAACCCAGAAGCATTTGATGGGTAAAAACTGGTGTCCTGACTCTCTCTTTTTTCCAGAGCTGAAGAAGGAGGATATTTATGCAGTGGAGATAGTTGGTGGCACCACGAGGATCCCTGCTGTAAAAGAGAAGATCAGTAAATTTTTTGGCAAAGAAGTCAGCACAACTTTGAATGCAGATGAGGCTGTTGCACGAGGCTGTGCACTGCAGGTAAAAAGGGCTGTTTGGTGCTGGCTGGGAGGATTCTGACTGAGCTCTGTGAATGTTTGAGCCAGAGTGCACTGGTAACACAGCAGATTTTTCCTGTGTGTTGGGGAATAGAGTTGAATAAGCTTCAGGAAAGGATCTGGAAGAATGGCTGCACTGAGGGAGTCCTTTGTGCTCTTGCTGAAGCCCCTCTCAGTGGATCAGTGCAGGTTGCTCAGTGAAACATCTCCCCTGCTTCTGCTCTGCCTGGGAGCTGGGGCTCTGGGGAAGCTCTGGTGCTGATGTTTCCCCCTCCAGGCTCCTCTCAGGGCCCAGGTTTAACCAGGAAAAGCCTTTTTGGAGCATTCCTGCTGTGAAAAACTGCTAAATAATGAAGGAGGGAGACACAGGAGCTCCCAGGGCTTGCTGTGCAGATCCCAAGCCCAGGAGAGTAATCCTGGGATAAATAAATGTACAGATGAAGCCTGAGGAGCTGCTTGCTGAATTAACTTTTCTCCTGAAGTCTGACTGTGGCTCTCGTGCTCTTGCAGTGTGCAATTCTGTCCCCAGCCTTCAAAGTCAGAGAATTCTCCATCACAGATCTGATCCTCTACCCCATTTCCTTAAGATGGAATTCACCAGCAGAGGATGGGATAAGGTAAAAAGGAAAGTTTTCACCTTCTTGTGTGAGGACAGGCAGCTTAAAAAAAGCCAACTGGTGGCAAGCTGGAGAAAATGACACTTGGAAAGCAATTAGCAGTCCTAATTGTGATGCTTTTAATTAAATTCATGGGGGTAGAAAACAAAGAAAGATGGATGGTGCTTTAGCACTTCCTCTGTGGCTCTGATGTTAACTTAAAAGGTTAGGAGGTTTTTTTTTTTTTTTTTTTTTGAGAAAGAGGGCAAGAGTGCCCAGAAAGCTTCCAACTTCAGCACTGTCCCTCACACTGAACACGTTGTTTGCTGTTCCAGTGACTGTGAGGTCTTCCCCAAGAACCATCCTGCTCCCTTTTCCAAGGTGCTCACATTCTACAGGAAGGAGCCCTTCACTCTTGAGGCATATTACAGTTCTCCCAAGGAGCTGCCTTACCCTGATCCTGCTATAGGTAAAGACCCTTCTCTACCTGTCAACTTTTATGAACATTTTTGTGTGTCTTTTGGGACTCCTTTCCTCCAGTTATGTTCTCTGCAAGGTGCCACCTCCTCCAGATGCTGTGGGGATGGGTTTCTGGAGTTGTGGATCTGCAGTAACATGAGGGGTGTAGCATGAAGTTTATGCACAAGTAAAGAATGAAGTAAAATATTAAATACTGGAGCAAACCTTGCTCTGAATTGTGCCATCTTCTGAGCTGACCCCTGTAGCACCAGCTTTGGCAGCTGGAGGGCTTGTAAGAGCTGTGTATCCCAGCAGTGCTGACTGAAAAACCTGAATTGTTTGTTTTTTACATCCTCTGAGTGCTTTGCAGGGATCTGCTGTCAGCAAGTCAGGTTTTGGTGAAGCTCATCAAAGGGTGTTTGTTTGTTTGTTTGTTTCTCTCTGGGGTTGCTCAGCTCACTTCTTGGTGCAGAAGGTCACACCTCAAACAGATGGATCCAGCTCAAAGGTGAAGGTCAAGGTCAGAGTGAACATCCATGGGATCTTCAGTGTTTCAAGTGCATCTTTAGTGGAGGTTCATAAATCTGAGGAGAGTGAGGAGCCAATGGAAACAGATCAGCATGGGAAAGAGGAAGAGGTAATGGACTGCAGGGCTGGTTCCTGCTTAGAAAAATGGTTTTGTGATGAAGCACAATCAGCCCCTGAGTTCTGGGAGGGATTAAAGGCAAAGATTTAGTAGATGTTTTTAAATTAAATTAGGAAGATGTGGTTAAGTACAGACTGAGGTGAATTTCTTAGTCATTTTAGGAGGAAGCTTAAAGATAAAGATTTAGTGGATGTGTTCAGCAATTAAATTAGGAAGATTGTGCAGGCTGAGGTGAATTTATTCATCATGGTAGGAGGGAGCTGCTTCTTGCCTAAGCAAAGACTGGAAGCTTTTTTATACCTTGAGGCTGCTTCAGTTCTCTTTCTGTTGCCCAAAGAAGTTGAGATTCAAGTGCAGTGATGAGCCCAGGAATGGAGGCAGTGACCTGCATGTGTTGTTTCATGTGTCCAACTGGATCTCTTGGTGAATTTCAGAAGATGCAGGTAGACCAGGAAGAGCACCAAAAGGCTGAGGAGCAGCAGCAGCCCCAACCTGACAGCAAAGCAGAGGCTGAAGAAATGGAGGTAACAAAAACATCTGCCTGAAACTCCTCTTTTCTGCCAGGGTAATTCTGGAAGGTTCAGGGGAACAGGTAGGGGGGGAGCCCACCTGCTGCCTTTGTCCTAGCTCTGGAAATGAAGCTTTTATTGGAGTATATTGGGGCTTCCTATTGTGAGGAGAGCTTTTGCAGTACAGACATGGCCTGAATAATTGCAGAGCTGTCAGGTGACCTGGTGCTGATGAAACGGGGGAACTCTCCTGTTGATGGAAGGAATAATCATCTGGTTTTCAGTAACTTACACTATAAAACACTTTTCTAGTATTTTAACTTTACACCCCAACCTCTGGGCCCCAAAAAAGTCAGGTCAGGAGTTGGATTTTCTTTTACTTCATCCCCTGAAGTGTCAGAACGAGGGTCAGAGCAGTTCTGAGGTTGAGCTGCTCTGACTCAGTGCTTTTTCTGTTATTCTCAGTCTTGTTTTCTCAGCTTGAGCTGACTGGTGATGCTGATTTCACCTGGAATTGGGTTTTTTTTTTTTCTTACAGACTTCCCAGGCTGACTCCAAAGACAAGAAAGTGGATCAGCCACCTCAAGCCAAGAAGGCCAAAGTCAAAACCACCACAGTGGACCTGCCCATTGAGAACCAGCTGGTGTGGCAGATAGGGAGGGATATGCTGAACCTGTTCATTGAGAATGAGGTAAACTCCTACCTGAGCAGGAGGAAAAAACCCTGCTTGGGCTCCAGAAATTCTGCTCTTCATTAAAGGAGATCCAGAAATGGTGAAATTAAAAAAAAAAGTGAGGTTTTCTATGATAAACTGCAGTGCCCCACATCTGTTGTTCCTCTTCAGTAGAGCTCTCCTGCTGGAAAGGCAGTTCCCAGGGTGGGGTTTTTGTTGTGTTTTTTTTTTTTTAATCTTTTCCAAAATCAGCTGCAGTTGCAAAGTGCTCCTTGGCTGCTGCCACTGGGGTGAATGAAGGTTTCTGAAGTGGAACAAGACCATTCTGTCCTGGATTCCCCCCAAACTGCAATCAGTTTTTATCCACATTGACAGGAGTTGTGTCAGATCTGTAGCCTGACCTGAGCCTTTGCTAACAAGGGGTTCCTGACAATGGGTGAATTAACCACTAAAAATGTATCAGGCACTATGTAAAAAGTAGCTTTTTAGCCAACTAATTTTGACCATGTTTTCCCAGGGTAAAATGATCATGCAGGATAAGCTGGAGAAAGAGAGGAATGATGCCAAGAATGCAGTGGAAGAGTATGTGTATGATATGAGAGACAAACTCTGTGGCATTTATGAGAAGTTTGTGGGTGAAGAGGTGAGCAGCTCTGCCTTGGTTGTCTTTCCAATTTCTTCTGTTGTGTTTTCCTGCCCTGTCTCATACACTGTGTTTGCTTAGACTGTGTTTTCAGGCATGAAATATTGAGAAGTAGATTTATTTATTTTTTTTTTAACCTTTCTGGCTCTGAAGAGAACCTTTTAAGTGTGGCCTGAGTCCAAGCAGATGCTCCCCAGGTTGTATTTTTTATTGCATGTTGGTTTCCAAAGCAGTTGCAGCAATTAAGATGCTTTTGTTTTCAGACTGAGGAGCAGGGACATTTGTACAAATATTTCAGTTTTGTCTGTTTGTCAACCTTCAGGATTAGTTTAAGATTATAAAAAAAAAAAAAAAGAATTCAGTGAAAGATTAACCCTACCTAGGAACAGAAGAGGTGGGATTAATGAGCAGGGCACCTGGAAATCCCTTGGTGTTGCTAATTAGCTTTCCCTGGTGCACTAAATGAGCTTGGGGTGTAATTAATGCAGTTGTTAGGTGACTGCATTACTCAGGTGAATGACTCCAAACTCTTGACCAGTTCTCCACTGGTTATGGTGGGAGAGTTGCCAGGATGCTGAGCTCAGCTTGGGGCACTTGGGGTACAGAAAAGTCTTGCTCTGTGGTCAGAAATGCTCCTACAGGGATGATGCAAATATGAAGGGGAAGAAAGGAGGGAAAAAAAAAAAAGGAATAAATATTTTTTTTATGTGACAGTGCTGCTCTGAACTCTGGGTGTCAGTGCTCTGGTCCTGGTCTCTACCCCAGAGCCACCCTGAAGAATATTTTGGCTCTCTAAAAGAGGGTAAAGAGTTTCAGACAGAATTCTAGGAATGCAGCCCTTCCAGAAAGGTCCCAGAAAGGTGTCAGGGATCCCCCTGCTGCCTGACCCCAGCATCTCACCCTCCTCCTCTCTCTCACTTGGTGCTTCAGGATCGAAACAGCTTCACCCTGAAGCTGGAGGACACAGAGAGCTGGCTTTATGAAGATGGGGAAGACCAACCCAAACAGATCTACATTGACAAACTGACAGAGCTGAAGGTGAGAGGAGTCTCCTGAGCCTGGGGAGCTGCCAGGGCTCAGAGCTCAGCCCTGGGCACAGACTCCACGTGGATCTCACACCTCCAGGGGGGGTTCAGGAAGAGCAGGAGCTCCCAGGAGCTCAGAAAAGCTGAGGTGCCCTGTGAGGTGTCAGAGGACCTGACTGAGGTGCTGCTTGGCTCCTGATACCTCTGGAATTTGTGTTGCAGGCTCTGGGTCAACCAATTCAGGCAAGATTTCAAGAATCAGAGGAAAGACCAAAAGCATTTGAGGACTTGGGGAAGCAAATTCAACAGTACATGAAAGCTGTCCAGGCATTCAAAGCAAAGGTATTTCCATTTCCACACTGGATTTTGTAGTGAAATGAGGCACCCAGGTGCCACTCATTACCAGGCAGTGGGCATGAGCTTGTGTTAAGCCCACCTGGGCCTGGTAATTAATTCTGTTCACTGCAGAATTTCTGTCAAATTCAAGGCTGTGGCACAGATCTCCTGGCTGAGCTCTTGGTGTCTGCTGCATTTTCAGCTTCAAAGGCTGTGGAGATTTTCACCAGGTGTTGGTTTCCTGGTGGGAGGGAGGTGCCAGCAGTAGGAGAATCTCAGCTCTGTGGTCAGAGCTGTGGCTCAGCAGCTTAATTACTCTGCTAATGAGGAGGGCTGGCTGGTCCTTCTGACATTTTGCTGCTTGGAGTTTAAGAGATGAACCCAGAAGTGGTGTTCAGAGCCAGTTATGTGCAGAGCTGCTGCTGGTTTGGGTGTTTCAGGATGAGCTCTATGACCACCTGGATGAAGCAGAGGTGGCAAAAGTGGAGAAGAGTGCAAATGAAGCCATGGAGTGGATGAACAATAAACTGAACCTCCAGAACAAGAGAAGCCTCACTTTGGACCCCGTGGTGAAAGCTAAAGACATCCAAGCTAAAACTAAAGTAAGTTTTTCCTCCATGATTCACTCCTGGTCGAGTTGTTTGTGATCAGAGGAAAACTCTGAGGTGAGGAATCTGTAGCAGGAGGGAAGTTGGGGGTTTGGCTGCCAAACTTGGGTTTGGGGGGTGGGAAACACCAATCCTCAGCTTGAACACCCCCCTGGTGCTGCCTGAAGTTGATTTGAGCAGGAGGTTCCTGCACAGCTGCATCTTGGGATCATGGATTTTGTTTGGGCTGGGAAAGATCTCTGAGGTCCTGTCTTGGGATCACAGGATTGTTTTGGTTGGAAAAGATCCCTGAGGTGGTCCTGGGATCATGGGATTGTTTTGCTTTGGTTGGAAAAGATCTTTGAGGTCCTGTCTTGGGATCATGGGGTTGTTTTGGTTGGAAGAGACCTCTGAGGTGATGTCTTGGGATCACGGGATTGTTTTGTTTTGGTTGGAAAAGATCTTTGAGGTCCTGTCTTGGGATCATGGGATTGTTTTGGTTGGAAAAGATCCCTGAGGTGGTCCTGGGATCACGGGATTGTTTTGTTTTGGTTGGAAAAGGCCTCTAAGGTCCTGTCTTGGGACCACAGGATTGTTTTGGGTTTTTTTGGAAAAGATCTTTGAGGTCCTGTCTTGGGATCATGGGGTTGTTTTGGTTGGAAAAGACCTCTGAGGTGGTCCTGGGATCACAGGATTGTTTTGTTTTGGTTGGAAAAGGCCTCTAAGGTCCTGTCTTGGGATCACAGGATTGTTTTTTTTTTGAAACAAGATCTCTGAGGTGATGGGATCACAGAATATAATGGTTGGAAGAGATCTCTGAGGTGGTCTTGGGATCATGGGATTGTTTTGTTTTGCAACAAGGTCTCTGAGGTGATGTCTTGGGACCACAGGATTGTTTTAGTTTTGTTGGAAAAGATCTTTGAGGTCCTGTCTTGGGATCATGGGGTTGTTTTGTTTTGGCTGTAACAAACCTCTGAGGTGATGGAGTCCAACTCTTCACAGATCCCATGGATTTCAGAGCATCCCAACCTCCTCTGTGCCCCTGAGGCCCCTTCCTCTTGTCCTGGCACTGGGGAGAGGAGACCCCTGCCCACTCCCCCTCCTCTCAGGGAGGTGCAGACTGAGCAGTTCTCCCCCAGAGCTTCTCCAGACCCTTTTTCTCCTCCCTGCTCTTCTCACTGAGTTTTCTTTCCCCGTTTCCCAGGAGCTGACAGGTATTTGCCACCCCATTGTCACCAAACCCAAACCCAAAGTGGAGCTGCCCAAGGAGGAGCAGAAAGCAGCTGAACCCAACGGACCAGTGGAGGGGCAGGGAGAGGCCCCCGAGGCTGCTGAGCCCCCTGCCCCTGAGAAGAAGCTCCCTGAGATGGACATTGACTGAATTCCAGCACTTGTTTATATTAATTATTATTATTATTAATTATTATTATTGCAAACTTACAATAAAGCTTTAAGTTGTCAGCTTCGTATGTTCTGAATCCCCCCTGGAGCCCCCCAGCACTTCTGGGGAAAGGTTTGGTGAGTGCCTGGGGCCAGAGCACCCCCCCCCCCAGCACAGGATTTTCCTGCCATTCAGACTGAATTTACAATTTCTGGGTGTTCTCACCGGGCCTGCAGGAACACCCAGGAGCAGCTTCTCCACGTTTCATGCCCAGGGGGGGTCTGACTTTTAGGGAGCAGCCTCGGGGAGCTGCTTGTTCCCTGTCTGTTCCCTGTCAGTGCCCCTCACCCCCTTTTCCCTCTGCTCCCCTCCTGCCCAGCTTCAGGTCCTGCCCTGGTTTGCCCTTCCCCAGCTCCCCCTCACACCAGGTTTGCAGGGGGGGGCAGTGCTGGGGTCCTGTTTTGGGGTGTGTGGGGTCCTGTTTTGGGGTGTGTGGGGTCCTGTTTTGGGGTGTGGGGTCCTGTTTTGGGGTGTGGGTCCTGTTTTGGGGTGTGAGGAAGAGGAGCTGAGCCCCAGTTCCCCTGGAGCTCTGTCCCTGACCACCCCCTGCCTGCCCAGAGCCTGGGGGGTTCCTCTCTCTCTGCTTCAAGCAGCAGCTCCCAGAAAATGAGGAGGATTTGGTATTTTAGCTGCAATTCTGACTTTTAACTCTTCCTGCAGGGGCTTTGCTTGCTTCTACGAGGCCTTCATTTGGAATGCTTGGGGTTTTGGGTTTGTTTTTTTTTTCTGTTTTTCCCCAGGAAAAGACACACTTGACTGATTTGGCTATTTTTTTATTATTATTATTATTTTTCTCTGAGCTTTATACCACGATTTGTCACTGAACTTGCAGCCCTGACTTTGTCTGTGTTAAAATCCCAAAGCTGAGCCCCTGCTGCCCCTCAGACACTGCAAGAAATAAATGCACTGGATTCTACTGGATCGCTGGCTCCTGGTGGTGATGGGGAGGGGGGGATGGGATGGGATGGGATGGGGGGGTGCTCTTAATTGCAGACTCTGTTTAATTATGGAATGGGTTGGGTTGGAAGGGACCTTTGGGATCACCCAGTTCCAACCCCATGGGCAGGGACACCTCCCCCAGCCCCATCCAAGCTGGGCTGGAGCAGCCCCAGCTCCTCTGGGCACCCCCCAAGGAGCCCCCCCATGAACCCCCCCACCCCCCCCCTGCAGGAACCCCCCCAGAGGAACCCCCAAACCCCCCCCCCCCGGAGGAACCCTTCCCGAAGGAACCCCCCAATGAGCCCCCCCAAAGGAACCCCCTGATGCCCCCCCCCCGATAACTGCTCCTCCCCCGATGAAGCCCCCCGGAGGACCCCCCCCCCCCCGAGAAACCCCCTAATGAACCCCCCAAGGAGGTGTCTCTGGGGGTCTTTCTGGGCTTTTTCTGGAGAGCTTATTGGGTGGTTTTCTGGGGGGTTTTCTGGGGTTTTTTGTGGGGGGTTTCTGGGGGCTTTGCCCTCCATGAGTCCTCCCGGAAGACCCCCCCCCCATGAGCCCCCCAGGAGGACACGCCCGAAGGAACCCCCTGCTGACCCCCCCCATTCAACCACCCCCGGAAGAACCCCCCCAAGGAACCCCCCGACGAATCCCCCCTATGAAGCCCCCGGAGGAACCCCCAAACCCCCCCAGACCCCCTCCCTCTCCGTCCCCTCCTGTTGTTCCTCCCGCCCGCTGGGGGCGCTGTCGCCGCCGTTCGGAGCGGCGGGGCCGGGGCCTCCTCCTGCTCGGGGCCGGGGCTCCCTTGGCCTCCGGGCCCATTCCCGGTTCTTCCCCCGCTCCTTCCCGCCGGGTTCCTGCGGTACCGGCCCGGTACCGGGATCAGGTAACCCCGGGGAGCCCCCGGAGGGGAGGGGTGGGGTGGGGGGTGTCGGGGCAGAGCCCTTCGGTGCGGGGCTGGGGGTTACAGCCCTGAGCCTGACCCCGGGATTCGGCCTTTTCTCTTTAAATCTTGATTTATTTACATTTTTTTCGGTTATGTTTTGGTTTTTTCTGCTGGTTGGGAAGGGCCGGGAATCGTCTTCCTGCATGGGGGGTGCAGCAGCATTAGGGGAGGATTTCTGGAGGGGGTTTCTGGGTTTTTTTATGGGGGCTTTCTGGGGTTTTTGGGAGTCTTTCTGGGGGGTCTCTGGGGTATTTTCTGGGCTTTTTCTGGGGGTCTTTCTGGGGGGCTTATTGGGGGGTTTTCTGGGCTTTTTCTGGGGGGCTTATTGGGGCTTTTTCTGGGGTCTCTTTTTTTTTTCTGGGCTTTTTCTGGGGGTCTTTCTGGGCTTTTTCTGGAGGTGCTTCTTGGGGGGGTTTTCTGGGTTTTTTTATGGGGGTTTTCTGGGGTCTTTCTGGGGGTCTTTCTGGGCTTTTTCTGGGGGGTCCTGGGGAGGTTTTCTGGGGGATCCCTGGGGGTTTTCTGGGTTTTTTTATGGGGGTTTTCTGGGGGCTTTACCCTGCTCCGGGGTCAGCCCCGTTGGCAGCTCCCGGACAGCACCCAGTATCTGCCGCTAAAAAATAATAATAACAAAAAATCAGAAAAGCAACCCGAAAAGAAGGAGCAGAGCTCGTTCTGATCCCCTCTGTGTCTGCTCCGAGGGGGTCCCTGCAGGACCCGAATCCCTCTGAGCCCCTTTTTGTGTCTTTGGCTGCAGGGGGTGTCCCCGGGGATGGAATTCCGGGCGCTTTGGGGAGGAGAAACTCGGAGTTTTTCCATGCCTTGAGCTGGGTTCTCCCAGGGGAATGTTCCGGGGCTCTCTCCAGCCTTTCCCCAGCCCTTGCAGCTTCCCCTCTGCGCAGTCGTCAGGAAAAGGTAACCCCTAAAAGAGGTTTTCTGACCCCAAAACGGGTGTAGGGGTGCACCGGGGGGGATCTGATTGATGCCCGTCAGAATTCTGATCATAAATAAGGCTTTTTGTTTCCTAACAGTTCCTGCTGCCTTTTTCCTTGTTTTTCAGTATTTTCCCCCCTCAAACATTCTCAGCAGGTCCCTCTCTCACTTGCACTGCACTGTTTTACCCCCTTGGGGTGTTCTTGAGCCACTTAAAACTTTGCTTTTTGACCTTTCACTTCTCTTTTAAGGTGTTCTTTGTAAAATGAAATCCCTCCGGGTCTCCTCGACCCGTGAAAAAATTTAATTACTTTTTACACGGCCTTTAGATCAGCTGCTGGGGGGGTTTAAATCTTATTGCAGGGGTATGAAACAGGTGCCCCTAATTAATGGCTTGAGCAGGACGTGTTAACGAGGCTGGTGTTGGCTCCCCAGACAATTTAAATGTCTGCAGAAGACAAAGAAGCTCAGGAGGATGAGCTGCTGGCTCTGGCAAGCATCTATGATGAAGAGGAGTTCAAGAGAGCAGAGTCAGCCCAAGGAGGAGAGACAAGAATTTGTCTGGAGTTGCCCCAAAACTTCAAAATTTTTGTGAGTGGTGAGTTGAGACGTTTTGTGTTATCCCAGAATTATTATTTTTTTTTTTACCAAGGTGTTTTCCTGGCTGGTGGCACTGCTGGGGTTTGTGTCTGAGGAGCTGATTCCATCCTCAGCCTCAGATTTCATTAAGGTTTAGAGATGAGTGGAATTTGGAATCATTTAAGTTAATTCCAAATTAAGTTTGGAATAATTAAATTTCCTTCTGGTTTTTTCCCTCTCAGTGTCTTTGCTTTGTGCAGTGTTCCCCAGTAGTGGGGTTTTTTTTCTGATTTAACCACATAAACCCAAACCCAGAGGATTTTACTCCCTGGAGAAGTTGATTTAGGGTCGAATAAAAAAAAAAAAATAAACGAAACCCAGAAATTTCTCAGATGCAAAGAGGTCTGTTGGGTGCTGTCATGAATTGTTAATTTTCTTGTCATTTCCCAAACTCTGTTTCCAGGCAGTGCCACAGAAACCCCCCAGAGCAACAGCTTTGAGTGCACAGTTTGCTTCCTGCCCCCCCTGGTGCTGCATTTTGAGCTCCCTCCAGACTACCCCTCCACCTCCCCACCCATCTTCACCCTCAGTGGGAAATGGCTCTCCCAAGCCCAGGTTTGCAAAAGAGTTAAAAACCCTTTTCACACAGTTTTTGGGATGGTAATTAGCAGTGCTCTGGGGGGTGGAATTAAGGCACAAATGGTTGTGTTGCTCCTTCAGCTGGCCTGTCTTCTGAGGGATGAAATTTGCCTCTCTGAGCAGCATTTTAAGTGTATTTTATGGCTAAATAAAAGATTTATTTAGATTTAATTAATATAATTTTAAAGATTTAATTCCAGAGCTTGAAATCTAAATGTGCACTGAAGGAGAGGAACTGTGAGCTGTTCAGAACTCCCTGAAATCTGGAATTATTGGGTGTTTTTTTTTTGTTTTCTTCCCCAGCTCAGTGCTCTTTGCAAGCACTTGGACAACGTCTGGGAGGAGAATCGAGGCTGCGTGGTGCTGTTTGCCTGGATGCAGTTCCTGAAGGAAGAAACTCTGAGTTACCTGAATATTTCCTCCCCTTATGAGCTGAAGATGTGCCAGGCAGGGGGTGGGCAGAGCAGGGCTCCTGAGAAGGGCTCTGGTGCTGCAGCTGCAGCTGGAGAAGCCCTGGATGCAAGGGCTGTGCAGGATGTGGAGTCCCTGTCGAGCCTGATCAGGGAAATCCTGGACTTTGACCAGGCCCAAAGGAGGAAGTGCTTCAACAGCAAGATGTTCCTGTGCAGCATCTGCTTCTCTGAGAAGCTGGGCTCTGAGTGCATGTACTTCCCTGAGTGCAGCCACGTGTACTGCAGGGCCTGCCTCAAGGACTACTTTGAAATACAGATCAGGGATGGGCAGGTCCACTGCCTCAACTGCCCTGAGCCCAAGTGTTCTGCTGCTGCTACTCCTGGCCAGGTAAGGCCTGGGCAGGGTTCTGCTCCTTCACACAACACGGGGTGAGGCTTTCCAGGTGGCCACGGGCACAGTTCTGTCCCCACTCAGCCACACAGAGGTCTCTGGGCACATCTTTTGCTCACTCTGTCAGTGCTGGCATTGAACCCGTTGCACCTGACACTGCCTGCTCTCAGTTTGGGGTGGAAGTAGCACCCCCAGGAGTGATTTCATGACCTTCTGGAGAATATAAAGTGGAGTCATCCCAGGTGTAGGTGCTTTTTCCTGGAATCATAGAGGGGCTGAGGTTGGGAGGGACCTTGGGAGCATCTCATCCAGCCCAGGATGCTCAGAGCCTCATCCAGCCTGGCCCTGAACACCTCCAGGGAGGGCACAGCCACAGCTTCTCCATTCCAGAGTCTCCCCATCCTCCTACTGAAGAATTTCTTCCCAAGATCCAGCCTAAACCTCTTCTCCTCCAGTTTAAAACCATTTCCCTTGGATATTCCTTATGAAAAGTCCCTCTCCAACCTTCTGGAGGTTCCCTTCAGGAACTGGGAGGCAGCTCTAAGATCCCCTTGGAATCTTCTCCTCTCCAGGCTGAACATTCCCAGCTCCTCAGCCTCTCCATCCCCGATATCCCCTTCGTGCCCCTTTTTCCCAGACCCCCAGCTTTTCCCTGGAGCTCTCAGACCCCCCAACACACCCATGGATCTAAACTTCTTCACTTTAAAACCATTTCCCCTTGTCCTGTGGCTGGATATTCCTTATGAAAAGTCCCTCTCCAGCCTTCTGGAGGTTCCCTTCAGGAATTGGGAGGCAGCTCCTCCTCTCCATGCTGAACATTCCCAACTCCTCAGCCTCTCCATCCCAAATATCCCCTTCATGCCCCCATTTCCCAGTCCCCCAGCTTTTCCCTGGAGCTCTCAGACCCCCCAACACACCCATGGATCTAAACCTCTTCTCCTTCAGTTTAAAACCATTTCCCTTGGATATTCCTTATGAAAAGTCCTTCTGGAGCTTCCCTTCAGGAACGGGAAAGCAGCTCCTCCTCTCCATGCTGAACATTCCCAACTCCTCAGCCTCTCCATCCCCAATATCCCCTTCGTGCCCCTTTTTTCCAGTCCCCCAGCTTTTCCCTGGAGCTCTCAGGCCCCCAAAACACCCATGGATCTAAACCTCTTCCAGTCTGAAACCATTTCCCTTGGATACTCCTTATGAAAAGTCCTTCTCTAGGTTCCCTTCAGGAAGGCAGCTCCTCCTCTCCATGCTGAACCCTCCCAACTCCTCAGCCTCTCCATCCCCGATATCCCCTTCATGCCCCCATTTCCCAGTCCCCCAGCTTTTCCCTGGAGCTCTCAGAGCCCCGAAACACCCGTGGATCTTTTTTTTGCCTTTTTCCTCAGGTGAAGGAGCTGGTTGGGGAGCAGCTCTTTGCCCGATACGACCGGCTGCTGCTGCAGTCCAGCCTGGACCTGATGGCAGACGTGGTGTACTGCCCGCGGCCCGGCTGCCAGACCCCGGTGATGCAGGAGCCAGGCTGCACCATGGCCATCTGCTCCTGCTGCAACTATGCCTTCTGCACCCTCTGCAGAATGACCTACCACGGGGTGTCCCCCTGCAAAGTCACTGCAGGTGAGGCTCTGGCTTCCAGAAAGGGAGCAGGAATTCCTCCAAGGGAAGCTGGGAGGTGGGAACGGCGCTCGGGAGCGGGCAGAGGGGTTTGGGGTGGGTGCTGGAAATTCAAAAGTTGCCCCTTGAGGACACTCCAGAGAGTCCCTAAGATCATAGGATCACAGAATGGGCTGGGTTGGAAGGGACCTCAGAGCTCATCAAGTCCAACCCTTGCTCCACTCCCCCCGTGGTTCCCAGCCCATGGCACTGAGTGCCACATCCAGGCTCTTTTGAAATATCTCCAGGGATGGAGAATCCACCCCTTCCCTGGGCAGCCCATTCCAAGGTCTCCCCATTCCACCCTCTCCATAAAGAAATCCTTTCCTAATATCCAACCTAAACCTCCCCTGGCAGAGCTTCAGCTCTGCCAGGGGAGGTTTAGGTTGGATATTAGGAAAAAATTCTTTAGTCCATGCCCTCTTGTCCCACTGATATCAGCCCAACCCCCCCTGGCTCCAACCTCCTTTCAGGGAGTTGTAGAGAGTGATGAGGTCTCCCCTGAGCCTCCTCTTCTCCAGGCTGACTGCCAAGTGCTGAGAGTCCAGGGGAAGAATTATTTTGGTTTTTACCCTGTTTTTTTTTACCCTTTTCCTGGGAATCCACTGCAGAGTTGAGGTTGGAATGGGGCAGGATCTTCTCTGGCCTCAGAACCCATCCAAGCTTCCCTCAAGTGCATGCTCAGCAAAAACATTTCCATTCTTCAGTCCACTTCAGATTTCTCATTTCATCTCCTTTACAGTGCAAACCTCTTGAATGTTGAGGTAGAAGGGTTTAATATTCTCATCTCCTAGGTAATGTTTTACCTTTTAATTAATTGTGTTGGGTTTTTTTTGGGAAGAATTCCTTGGAGAACAGTGAGTGCTGCTCCCAGCTGGGCTGCTTTATAGAGGAGGTATGGAATATATTAAACAGATATTAAAAAAGTTGGTTTGTTCAGGTTTTCCTTGCTTTCTTTTGTTCCCCAGAGAAACTGATGGATCTACGGAATGAGTACCTGGAAGCAGATGAGGCAACCAAGAGGTTCCTGGAACAACGCTACGGGAAACGAGTGATCCAGAAAGCCCTGGAGGAGATGGAGAGCAAGGAATGGCTGGAAAAGAATTCCAAGTCTTGTCCTTGCTGTGGCACTCCCATAGAGGTAAGAGCAGGTCAGAATTCCTAAGGAAAACCAGGGTGAATTAAGGCAGTTCTGGAACAGAGGTGGATTTGTAGCCTCCAAGTTCACCCAAAAGGAAAATTTCTAGGGAATGGGAAAGGAACATTCCAGTTGCTGTGGAGAAAAGGAGGGGATGATCCTGGAGCTCAGAGATTTGAGTAAATGAGGAGTGGTGTTCAGACTCCAGAGATAAAAAGATCCAGGATGGGCAGGGATCCATGTGGATCCCTTTGTTTCCCACGTCCTTCAGGCCATTGGGGAATAAAACCAATTTCAGGGAAGTTCTGATTCCCAGTGTTTGTTCCAGGCAGTTTCCAGCCCTGTGAGTCCAGCTCCTGATTCTTTTGAAAGAAAGTCAAGAAATGTTGCTGCCAGGTGCTGGTTAGCTGTGGTCCTGAGGGACAGACCTGGCATGGTTTTGTTATTATTTCTTGATTATTTGTGATTTATTGCTATTTCTTGCTCCCTTCCCCTGGCAGAAGCTGGATGGGTGTAACAAAATGACCTGCACAGGCTGCATGCAGTATTTCTGCTGGCTCTGCATGGGTTCTCTCTCCAGGGTGAACCCCTACAGGCACTTCAGTGACCCAGCCTCCCCCTGCTTCAATAGGTACAGTTACAAATATTTCTGCACTGATTTTTTCTTTTTTCTGCTTTTTTCTTACACTCTCTCCCAGGTTATTGTTCCCTTGAATGCTATTGGGGCTGTAAAGCTGGAGAAGCAGTTTCCTCTCTCCAGTGTTTAAGCTTTACAGGGACCTGACACAATAAAATCAGGAGTCATTTGGGACATGCTTTTGCTTTTTAAGAACTTTTGGTTTAAACCCCAGGAAAAAAATTCTGGGCCTGTCCCTGTGCTGCATAGAAAAGGATCAAAATATCAGAAGTTTACTCAATCCTCCACTCAGTTGTAATAGATGTGCCTGACAGGTTTTTAATTTTTTTCCTCATTCTTGGCCTTTCTTTTTCACCATTCCCTCTCCTCCCAACCATAATTTTGTCACTTCCTCCTCTGTTTTCCTGTTTTTCATGTTCCTTTTTCATTGAGTTCAGCTTAACCTCTCCCCAAGATCATCTGTTCTTTAAAAAGAAAACCAAAACAACTTTTTCTTCCCTTTTGTCCCTCTCTGCCCCTGCCTAGAAATCCTGTCAAACCTCTTGCTGTCACAGGCAGTCAATATTTCTGTTAATTTTGAGGATTGCAGTGCAGATGGTTTGTGATGCTGACAAAAATACACTGAAATTTGCTGCTTTGGTCTTTTTGGCCACATTTAGATTGATATTGGGGTTGGGTTTTTTTCTTTCTTTAATACATTCCACTTTTTATTGCATCCTGATGTAAATAACTGGCTGCCCTGCAGGTTGTTTCAAGCCCTGCACACTGATGGGGAGTTCCAGGAAGCTGAAGATGAAGACTTCTGACTTTTCTCTGGCAACAAAAAGCTGAACAAACCAGAGGCAGATGCTTTCCATTTTTGTGTCAAGTTGGTTTGCTTTTCACTTCCATTTTCTGGTAGAAGAGTGGTAACTCCCTTGCCCTGCAGGATCCTGACACTTCAGAGCCTGTTGCCAAAACCAAAGGAGAACATTTCACCCATCCTGGGGTCAGGATCACCATGGAAAGCCCTAAAAATGACACTGATTGTTGAGTACAAGCTGGCAGAAGTTGGAAAGGTACTGGAAAAATACATCCTGAGAGGTGCCCCTTTTCCTAAAGCAAAGGAACAAAGCTCAAGCCCCACATCAGAAAACTATTTTGGGGGGTTCCCTTTAGGGAGAGCCAATTCCTAGGAATTTCTAGGAACTGAACTGAGTTTGAGTCCTCTCAGTGTTGCTCTTGTGTCCCCTCAGGTTTCCTCTCCTCATCCTGAGAGTGAGGAGCTCTGAGGCCAGGAACAGAGCACGTGGCCAAGTGAGAGGCTGCAAAGTCTCAGTCAGATCTTGGAACACTTCTGGGGGGGGGACTTGGTTGTGATTAACTTGAATTTTTCAAGATACTGAAAATTACTTTGTCTTCTCAGATGATGAAGTGATTTATTTTTTACTAGCTCTTCATATAAAAAAAAAAAATTGATTAGTTGATGGTTTTCCTTCTGGACTAGAGCCTTTTTTTTTTTTCCCCACCACTTTTGCACTTCAGAATGTTGCAAAAACCAAATTGTTTCCCCTAAAAGCTCAGTAAGGAGATTGGTGAGCACAGAAGTAATTACTGGAGGGAACCACTGATTTTTGTAGAAGATTTTTCCTCTTGCAGAATGGTCTAAAAATCTATTATTAAATTAAAACTGCATGTGCTGTGGTTAAAACCAAGAGCAGGGTCTGGATGGATAGCTCAGGAGCTGGGAGACTCTCCAGAAACCCAAGGTGAATGCCTCTCACTCAGTTTTGACTGACAGTAAATAAATTTATTGTGGGATATCTGGGCAAAACGAGTGCTGATTGTGTCATTCCTTTGGCAGAGGGTGGAGTCTGTACTCTTGGAGTTGGCAGGGATTAGAAAGATGAGATGGTGAGCACGGGTCTCTTGCTGTGGTTTAGGCTGTAGGATGGTGTGTTGGGAAAGCTGATGTTGTCTCTGGATTCAAATTGTAATTTCCTGCACCTTTCACATGCACTAAATTCACTTTAAGGCAGTAAATGCAGTTGTCTCCTGGGTTGTCTTCATTGTGGCACGGGGGTGGCAGCAGAGGTCAGGGGGACAGAGCCCTGGGGGGGCCCAGGGTGGGTTTGTGTCTGCAGAGAGCTCTGCCTTTTCCTGGGAGAAAGATCCAAGCCCTGGATGGAGAGGAGGGGGCTGGGAGCACCGCTCCCTCTGAATGCTTTCAGGAGCTTTTGGGGAGGGGGTTTCTTCCTCAGCTGGCTCCCTGGGCAGGGGGGAGAGGCAATTCCTTCAGCCCCGTTTTCCTGCCTGGATGGAGGAGGTGTTTGTAGGACAATCAGCTGGTGCTGCAAAGGGGCAGAAGGGCAGAGAGCAGGGCAGGCACAGAGCTGCTTCCCCAGCTTTTCCCTCCCCTTCCCTGTTCCTGTGCTTGCACTGATCACCTGCAGACATTTTGTGGTACTGGGGAGAGAGCTGTGACCTCCTCTTTTTAATTTTTTTTTTTTTAAAGATCTCCAGTTTTTGCCAGGGAACAGCTGCTGCCTGGCAGGACAGAGCCAGAGCAGGTGCTTGGTGGAGAAGGCAGCAGGGAGCAGCAGTTGCTGCTTTCACCAAACTGCTCTGGCTCCAGGTGCCAAGAGAAATCCTGTGCAGGCTGAGAGGCCTTGGCCCTGCTCTGAAGGTCGTGGGTTTCTCTTCAAAATGACATCAGGAGCCCAGCTCAGCCCCATGAGCTGTCCCAGGTTTCACAAGCAGTCAGCAGCAGAGACAGTTAGGAAAAAATTAAGACATTTACTGTAGGAAGTTACAGTGCAGAGCAAGAACTTACAGAGTTTCTGCATAAAGACAATGAATTCTCCCCAGGCTCTCTTGCCCCTCGTGTGAGGGTCTGACAGGAAACCCAGGAATCAAGTTTTGGGACTGCCAGAGGGTTGCTGTGGGGTTTCTGCAATAAACCACAGGCCAGAGGGAAGGGTTTCTTTGGAGACTTATTTGGCATTTCCTTGGAGCAACACAAAGCTCTGGAAGTGGGGAGAGAGTGAGAAGTCCCTGCTTCAGGCTCTGCCCTGCCACAAACTGAGCAGCATGGAGAGAAACCAGTTCTGTGTCATGGGAACAGCTCCAGCCCCTGGGTGAGCTCCAGCCCCTGGAGTACCTCATCAAGCACAGAAAATCCCAGCCTGACATGGAACCTGGGAGGCTGCTTGGGGGACAACACAGAAAACCCCACAGGTGTGTAAACTGAAGATAAACTGCAGTATTCAGTGCAGCTTTCCCTTCTACAGGCTGAACAACCCCAGTTCCCACTGGAAATTCCTACAAAGTCAGAGTGTTTGGTGGAGGGGGAGTGACACCCCAGGTATTTGTCCTAACTGCAAGGAACAGATCCCAAAGGGAGCACCCAGGTGCTTTCTGCAACACTGGAGTCCCAGGTATCTTCACAGTGGAGTTTTGGGGCCTTCACCCCACACCATTACAGTAGCTTCCTGGATGAAACAACTCATTTTCTGTTGACTTTACCTTCAGAGGAAGTGAGTGGCAGCAGCTTGTGGAGCAGGGTGTCTGATCCCATCCTCATTTGGTTCATTAAGGCAGGTGTTGGGCATCTGTCCTCTTAATGAAGTGAGCACACAATCAGTTTGCTAATTGAAGAACAATTATGCCAGGGCTTTCTGCAGCAATTCCCTTGGTTTCCACAGCTGGTTTTCAACAGAAGGGCTGGTTCAGCACTCCTCTGAGCAGGGGCATTAATCACTGTATGGCTTCTTAGCTTGGCTTTGCTCTGCTCCCATCTCCTTCATGCTGTACAAGGGTTCCACAAGCTTGTTGTGAACCAGCATTAAACCTGATGCAGCAAGGAAAAAGATGATTTCAGGAGGCAAACCAAAGGAACACTCATTCACAACTGAGGCATCACTGGAGTTGTCTTTCAGGTAAACATCTGGACTTTTGCCATCCCTGTACACCTCAGCTGTGGCATTTCAGGACCACACTCCTCAAGGGGCTGATTAAACAGAAACATCAGATGCAAAGCATGGTTTGTGCCACTGCAAACCTGGAGTAACACAGCTGCCTGGGCTGCTCAAGCACTCACCTTTGAAGTATTTGACTGTCTTGACCCTGAGCTCCAGCGTGGCATCCTCATCACACACAAACACAGTGTTGGGGTGCTGCTGGAAGGCAGACACTGTCCACATGTGGTTGACCCCCTCCTCAATGGCTTTGTAGAGAGCAAAGGCTTTGTGGGCTCCTGTGATAAGAATCATCACCTGGACACAGAGAGAGGCAGTGAGGGGCTGGCAGACAGAGGGAGCACCCCCACACCCTGCTGAGCCCTGGATGGGGTCCCTGTCCCTCATCCCCCCCAAGGCATTGCCCTGCACCCTGTCTCCTGCTGGCCCTGCCTGCATTTTGTCAGCCTGAGGAGTCACTGCAGTGCTCTGGGCACCTGGAGCTGCCCTGCTGAGCACCAGCACACTGAGAGTGAAGTTCCAATCCAGGGATGGGCTCAGTTAAAAGCCATCCCACACACCAAGCCCATGGGGGCTTCTTGCCTTCATTTCCCCAGCTCAGTTTCTCCCCCCAAAAATTTTCCTGTGGTTCACAGCTCCACTGCACCCAAAACTTTTCCTGTGGTTCACAGCTCCACTGCACCCAAATTTTCCCTGTGGTTCACAGCTCCACTGCACCCAAAACTTTTCCTGTGGTTCAGAGCTCCACTGCACCCAAAACTTTTCCTGTGGTTCACAGCTCCACTGCATGCTTACAGGAATGTGTCAGTAGAGCAGAAAACCAGAAGCAGAGCCCTTCAGGCACTGGGCTGCCTGTGTCAGGAAAAGCAGGAGCTGGCCTAGGCCAGCAGGGTGCAATGCTGCTCACAGATCAGCCCGGGCTGCTCCAGAAGCTCAGCTGAAGCTGCTGTGTGCTCTGACTTCTCTCCTAACCTCTCTGGCATCCATGACAGTGCCCACTCCCACTGTCAGAGCCATGGTGGGGACTCTGGAGAGGTCACCATCAAAGAACCTGGCATTAGCCAGGATTGTGTCCATAGCCAAGGTCTTGACTCGTGTTCTGGACACCAGGCTGGATCCAGGCTCGTTGAAGGCAATGTGACCATCAGGGCCAATCCCTGTGACAGAGGGGGACAAGAGGTCAGTGGCTGCAGGGCTGGCTGCAGGAGGCAGAGCCAGAGGCACTCTCAGCTTCCAGGGGGAGATACAGATCAGAGAAAAACACACGTGCAATCTTTCTGCTCAGGCTCTAACTTGTTTCTGAGAGGAAGGTCAGCAAAAGCCTCCTCTGAAACCCACAGGGACTCTTCCCTAACTGTGCTGGGAAAAGAAGATGATGACAGAATCCTAAGGGAAACTGATGGGGAAAGCTTGTGGTGAGCTCCTGATGGTTCAGAGGCTCTGACTGCTCCCAGCAGTTCCCTCTCAGCACTGGAAAATCCCATTTTGCATGGGGTGCAATTCCAGCCCTGCCTGTGTCTCCTGCTGATCCTTTCCTGAACAATTCACTCCCTGGACTGAAATGCCTAAAATGGGTGCATGGGAAGGCCAGGCTGCCAGCACAGGAGCACCCAGGGTGATGGGGTATGGGTGGCTGTCACTGCAAACCCACTGAGCTGCCCTGCCAAGGCACAATCCTGATAAAACCTGAGCTAGCTGGTGGAGGAAAGGCAGTGCTTAGAGAGCCTCATAGTCCTGTGGGGTTTCACCTCCAACAAAGAGTTCAATGCCTCCAGCTGCTTGGATTTTATCCTCAAATGCATCACACTCTGCCTGCAGATCAGGAGCATTTCCATCCAGGATGTGAACGTTTTCTGGTGAGATGTCAATGTGCTTAAAGAAGTTATTCCACATGAAGGAGTGGTAACTTTCTGGGTGTTCTCTGGGCAGACCTGGGCACACAGAGGAATGAGACCAGCTGAGAGAATATCACACTCGACAGAAACCACTCCTCCCTCTGACCCCCCTCAACTTCCACGAGTTGTTTTTATCTCCCCAAACAGCAAAATTAAATCAATCACCACAGGCTCATATTAACAGGGACAGATACTCCTGAGAAGCAGACAGGCACTGTGCCTCATCTGTTACAACCTGTTCAGCATTCCTACCAGTTTGTCTTAGCAAAGGCAATTAAATGGTTGTGCAGAAGCTTGGGAAATAACTTACTGCATGTTTCTTTTCCCCCCTGAATGCTACAAACTGGACTGCCTATTCCTTAATGCTGCTTGATGAGGGTTGTCCACAGAAAAACTTCTCAACCAGAACAAAACTAACTTTAGCAAACATTTAGCCTGTGTGTTTTTCACCTTTGGAGCTTTAGGCTTGCCCACTGATCTCTCTGTACTCTTTCTTCTGAAGTGGCTGTTTCATCACAGCTTCATAAATCAGTCTTTTGCTATCTGAACAGGTTATGGTTATGGAAGGGCAAAACAGCAGCCCTTGTGAGGGACCTGGAGCTAAAGTGACCTTTACAACCCTGAGCAAAGGGTAAAAGCCTGCACACCATCCCACCTCCCAGTGATCTGATGGATCCTTCCTTGGTCAATACCCCAGCCCAGGTAAAAACCTGATGCTCCTTGGGATTTAGGATCACAGAACAGTTTGGGTTGGAAGGGACCTTCAGGACCCCCTGGATCCAACCCCTCTGCCATGGCAGGGACACCTCCCCCAGCCCAGGCTGCTCCAAGCCCCATCCAACCTGGGCTGGGAGAGGGATGGAGCAGCCACAGCTCCTCTGGGCACCTTCATAAATAAGAATTTCTTCCAAATATCTCAGCCCTATCTCCCCTCAAGTTTTACGGCATTGTCCCTTGATCCTCTTGCTACATTTCTCCTATTTTTTTTTCACGCTGTCCCCTTCAACTCACGCAGATTTGATCCTTTTTACCTTAAATCACCCTTCTCACAGTTTCCAGCAGGGATCTTCTGGCGCCCACCCCCCCCTTCCCCTCAGCAATGTCGCGATATACGATACAAAGAGCCAGCGAACCCCCCGGCACCGCTCACTCACCCACGTACTCGTCCATGTTGAAGGTTTTCACGTACTTGAAGGAGAGGTCCCCGTTCCTGCAGTATTCCACCAGTTTTCCGTAGCAGCCCAGCGGAGTGCTGCCTGCGGGGAACCCAACGCCTCAGCCCGGGAGCGGCGGCGGGAAAGGGCCCGGACCTGTCGTCCCCCCTCGAACCTTACCTGTGGGCAACCCCAAAGTAAAGAAGCGTCCCGGTCCCGGTCCGAAATGGACGATGCGGTTCCGGATGTATTTGGCGGCCCATTCGCTGGCCTGAGCGTAGGTGTCCAGGATGATCAGCTTCATGGCGGGGGTGAGAGGGGGAGGAGGAGGAGGAGGAACGACCTGAGGGGAACTGGCGCTACGGCGCCATCTTACACACACACACAGAGCGAGGGAGACGGAGAGCGGCTGACACACCGGCAGACAGACACACAGACACACACAGACACACGGACAGACACACACAGACACGGACAGACACACAGACAGACACAAAACTTCACCTCAGGGCGGACCCGAGCCCACAGAACCGCCTCCCCCCCACCCCTCCCCGTTCCCGCCCCTGACGGCGGCGGCGGCGGCTCCAGCGCGGACCCCGGCGCTGAGGGAGGACGGGGCCACGGTTCGGGTTTCAAATGGAAATAAGAGTGGAATCGTAGAATTTTCAGGGTTCAAAAGGACCTTTAATTCCCCGCCACCAGCCCAGGTTGCTCCATCCATTAAAAACTTCCAGGGATGGGGCTGCCACCACCCCTCTGGGCAACCTGGGACACTGCCTCGCCACCCTCATGGTAAGGAACTTAAGAACTTCTTCCTAATATCCAATATAAATCTCCCCTCCTCCATTTGGAATCCATTCCTCCTGGTCCTGTCACTACCTGACAGCCTAAAAAATCCCTCCCCATCTTTCTTCAGATACTGGAAGGCCACAATAAGGTCTCCTCAGAGCCTTCTCATCTCCAGACTGAACAACCTCAAATACGCGTTTTCCTCAAATATTGAAAGGGCAGCAGGTTAAATGTCCTGATTTCTTCACCTTTCTGAGGTGTCCCTGTCTCTGACCCAGCCCTTCAGCCACTCTGAGCCACTCCATCCCCTCCCATTTTCCTTCAAATTCTGACAGCTTTGCACTTCCATTAAAAGGAAGGAAAATGCCCGGTACTTTGCTGGGATCCAGCCCGTGCAGTCCCTTCTTACTTTAATAATTTAAACAACCTGGAGAGAGGCTGAGTGCTCTTGATAGTGTCTGACTGTGGATGCTGAGCAGTCCTGGTGTGGTTTGCCTTTGGATGGGAATGCTGGGAATATCCAGGTGGTTATTACAGACCCAGGGAGCACCCCGTGTGGAAAATGTTTTGGTGACAGCAGTGGCATCCTCAGGGCTCCTCCAAGCATCCCGGGCTTGGCTCGGGGTGAAACAGCTCTCCCACTTTTCCCATCGGGATCAGATGGGTGTGGCAGACCCATGGACACTGCTGGGAATGATGGTGGGGCTGGGTTCCTGGGCCCCCACTTGGGATGGGGGGGACAATAGGGATGAGATCTGGATGGTCCCCATCCCGGGGCTGCTTCGGTCCGTTCAGTATCGTGAGGGCATTTGTTGAGCAAATCCCGCACACATTCCCCCTTCCTGCAGCTTCCATGCTGCAGATATCCCCATGGATCTCTCGGCGTTGCCATGGAAACGCGGCTGTCTGGAAAGCCAGTCCTTGGGATTGCAAGGGATGCACTGTGGACTTCCCACAGCCACACGGTGACAGCTGTGTCCCCCCCAGGGGTGACAATCAGCTCTGTCTGCCTGCAAACACCCATCCTCCCCCCCTTGCTTTGCCTTTTTTACTGCATTTTGCCCCATCCATCCCAGCTGCTGCATTTGGGGATCAGCATCCCACCACACTGCTCCCACAGCATCCCAGGGCCTGGATGGGTTTGGTTTAAATGCAGTTTTGTGGGGTTTGATTTAGTTTCCCGTGGCTTTGGCAGAAAGGGTGCACAAAGATGTAGGAGGCAGCTCCCAGAGAGAGCAAAATGTGTTTTTATGAGAGGAAAAAAACTACAGTGGTGCAAGAGAGAGAGCAACATGCATCTGGCACCACAGCTGCCCTGCTCTGCCCACATCCCCTGGATCTGCATCCTTCATGTTCCTTAGGAATTGCTCCAGGGCTGGGTTAGACGTGTGACTAGCATGCAGGGTATTTTTAGGTATGATAATTTATGCATGGTATTGTTTCTGCCTTTACAGCTCGCTGTTCAAATGTTGAAGAACTTCCTGGTATCTGAACAGGCTGATTTTTCTTCCTTGCAAAGGCAGCAGATGGAAGGAAACAAACACTCATCTGCAGAAGAAGTTGAAGTTTAACCAAGGGGTTCTAACAAGCACAGCATTTTCTTTTTCTCTGTCAAGTGATTAGAGTCAACAGTGCTCAGAGACCAGGCCTTTCACCACTGGGAGCTGCCTGGGAGCACTGGGAATATTTTTCCTGAAAAAAAAAAAAAAAGCAAGAATGAAAAAATTATCTTCATAAAGCACCCTTTCTCCAAATCCTGTAATTAAAGAGCCTTTTTTGATATCCACCATCTGCTCCAGCACGTTCCACTTACCTTCTCACCCCTGTTTAGAAGGAGACAGAAGATGCCACAGTGGACAGATCTGGAGGGAAGCTGCTCTTTTCTGGAAGCCCAGCTCCCTGCTTGGCTTTCCCAGCAGCACTCAAATCCCAGTTTTTTGGCAGTTTTTTGGGGGCCACACCAGGGCAGGAGCTCTGGTAAAAACCCTGTGGGGTTTTGTTCCTCATTGCAGCAACGTGACTGAGTGGCTTTTGTTGTAACAACAACCCAAAAAAAAGCAGCAGAACCAGAAAGTGAGGGCCTGACCTCAATAGCAAGACTGATAACATGGGTTGCAACCAACCTGAGATAATATTGTACTGTCAGTACCAGCAAGATGATTCAAATGCTCTGAGATACAGAGTACAGGATCTTAAGAAGCTGCATCAAGGTGGAGCAGTGGTGTCTCAGAGTAAAATTAATTTCCTTTCAGTAGATTGCTGGAAACAATTGACTGCATAAAAAATTAACTGTGTATGAGAGCCCCAGCTCCTGCTTCTTGTCCTTCCCATGCATTTTCCCTGTTGCAGAAGCTTTCCAGGATGTTTTTGGGAGGAACACCTGCTAGGCAGCACTTCTTCATCCTCAGCAAATCTCTTCAGCCTAATGACACAACTGAGGGTGCTGTGTGGTCTCTCTGGTTCCATGGGGTGGGAACAAGACTTGAGAGATCTGCACACCCCAACCCTCCAGTTCTTCTTGAATTCTTCTTGAATTCTTCTTGAGTTCCTGTCTGGGTTTCTGGGGCAGCATGGGGGAAGTTTCCATTGGATCAGACCCATTCCCATCTTCCTTGAGCCCAGCACTGTGAAGGGGTGGATAATCCAGGTTTTTAGTGAACAACACCTCCCCATCCCAGTGACATTTTCTTAACCAGTTGCAGCCCTTAAACTGGAAAGCTTCAGAGGTAAAATTTCCCCCCTCAGCTGATGTGAATGTTTTGCTTTTGCTTCTTTCTTAATTGGGTCATTTAGCACCAGAATGAGAAGGAGGATCCTGTTGAAATGTGCTTTAAAAGGCCCTGCCTGCCTCTAAGGTTTATTATTTAGCTTTTAGGGTTCAATATTTATTGGGAAGAGCAGTGTTCCCTTCATTGCTCAGCCCCACACAGCAATTCAAGGAACACTTGTGGAGTGCTGGGATTTCAGCAGACTCACTCTGCTCCTATTCTGCAATACTTCCAATTCCTTTCAGGACACAGCAGAAATCCCTAAAAAGCAGTGACTTCAAGCCTCAGAAAGTCTCTTGGGAGCAAAGACATTCTGCACTGGAGGAAAACATGGCAAACAGGAGCAGAACCAGCCATGCTCTGTAACCACAGCACAGAGCTTCCCACCTAAGGAAATCAAACCCATCCATGGAAAGCAGCTGGAAAAAAATTGCCATTAATTCTCCTGAATTATTAGCTGGCCTCACTGGGTGATGATTTGCCTCCAGCTGGCCCCAAAACGGCCCTGGCAAACAGTTTTACCTTTTCTTCAGGATATTTGGCAGCATCTTTGGAGGACATGCACAGCTTGCTTCTTATTTTAGCCCCTATGAAGTCCAAGTCAATCAATGTCCAGCTCATTATCACTGTGGCTACAGCCTTACTTAGGGATTTAATCCCACCTCAACAGCAACTCGGGATTCTCCGTGCAAGTTGTGAAAATTGGGGAAAGGTGAAACCAGTGCTCAAATTCCTTCAAATACAGGGGTCTTGCAGGAAAACTCAAGTCTCCACCATTTCTCAGGAGTCACTCTTTGAGGTTATTCCTGGCTAAAATCCTTTATGATTCCTGCCTCTCCTTCACCTCCCTAAGGCAGCAGTGAACTAGCTACTCCTGGAAAGGCAGAATCTTGGAAAATAAAAATAAAAATAATCCAAAGTGGTCGTGGTAGTGAATAACAAGCATTTAGGTTGTGCTTAGGAGCAAGCAGGCAGTTCAAAACCATCCTCAAGGTTTCAAAGCTTGGAAGTCTCTCAGTTTGCAGCTTGGAATCCCAGCAGGGCTGATTCAGCCTTCCTCATCCTGAATTTAATCCTTTTATTTAATCCTCATCCTTTTATTGAATCCTCATCAACCTCAGGGATTGATGTGGGGGTTCAGCTGAACTGCAGAGGTAAAAAATAAAGGTTACACAGACTGCATATTACATTATGCAGAGTAATATCCACCACAAAAGATGTGGATGTGGTGGATGGGAATATGGTTTAGCACCGTGCGTGGTGGAGCCAGAGGAATGGTTGGACCTTAAAGGTGACATTGGTGACAATGTCTGAGCCCAGGTTCTGGTTCGCCTGGCCCAGGACTGGTGGTTTCTGAGTGTCCTGGGGGGCACTGCTGCTTTCCCGAGGATTCCACAGCTTTCTTTTTAACACTTTTTGGAGGCTTTCACTGGGAACAGGCGCTGCTCCGGAACACACCTGGGGTACACACACCCTGTGGGCTTCCTCAGCTCCCACAGGCTGGCAGGGAACTGGGCCCATCGGAACCAGGCCCACATCAGAACCAGGACCATATCATAGCCAAGCCCACATTGGAGCTGGGCCCCTATCAGAACTGGGCGCTCATCAGAACTGGGCCCACATTGTAACGGGGCCACATCGGAACCAGGCCCACATCAGAGCCAGGCACACACTGGAACCGGGCCCCCAGTGGAACCAGATCCACATCGGAACCAGACCCCCATCAGAACCGGGCCCCCATCGGAGCCAGGCTCATATCATAACCAAGCCCCCATCGGAACCAGGCCCATACTGTAACCAGGCCCCCATCGGAACCAGGCCCCCATCAGTCCCTGGCTCCGGGATGTCTCCGGGATGTCTCCGGGATGTCTCCGGGATGTCTGCGGGTCTCCCCTCGCTCCCCTCCGCCCACCCCCGGAGCATCTCCCGGTCCTGCCGGCGCTGCCCCGGAGCCCCAGGCCCGTCCCCGCGGGCGGGCGGAGCGGGAGGCGGGCGCAGCCGAGCGTGACGGGCGGAGGGCGGGAGCGGAGCCCGCAGCCAGGATCCCCGGGGCTGCCGCCGCCTCCTCCCTCCTCAGCTGCCCGCTCGGGCAGCGCCGACGCCGACCCCCGCCCGCCCTCTCCCCTCCGAGCGCCATGTCGGCCGCCGAGCCCGGCACCGGCCGGTACCAGCAGGTGAGCGGCCCGGTTCGGCCCGGCCCGGTCCGGAGGGGAGGGCCGCGGTTCCGTAGGCCGCGGGGGGGAGGGCGGGTGGCGGGGCCGGGCCGGGATCCGCCGCCTCCGCGCTGCGGGGCCCGGGGCGCTGCCGCCATCCCCTCCCCTCCGCTGCCCTCCCCCGGGATCCGCCGAGCCGGGAAGGGGTGGAAGGGATGGATGGATGGGGGGGGGGGAGAGTTCAGCCCTGCCCCGAGGCCCCGCGGGGAAAGGGGGGAGTGGGGCGGGGACCGGGACCGGGGCGGAGGCCTCGGGGTTCCGCTGTTGTCCGGGCCGGGGCCGCGGTACCGGTTCCCCAGGCTTCGCCCCGGGGCTTCGCTCTCCGAAGGGGCCGAAGCGACCTTGTGGGCCCGGCCGCCCTCTGGCACGGCCTCTGCAGGGCAGCGGAACCGGGCTGGGCTCTTCCCGGGATCAGCTCCCTCTGGATGGACCGGAACCGGGCGGGAATCGGTTCGGTGTTTTACTTGCGGTCGACCCAAAGGCTCGCAGGCCGGAGATTGTCCTTCCTCGTCATCCCTGGGGCTGTTTTTCCATCCCCGCCTCCTCGGGGTTTTGTCATTGCTGTCAGGAGGGGTTCGGGTTGGCCCGGCTCCTGCTGGCGGGGTGAAAGTCAGGATGGAATCCCTCAGGGATCCCACAGCTCCCGGCTGCTGCCCCCGGGCTCACACCAGGAACAACCTCACGCCGGGAATATTTCCAACCTTCCCCTTGGGCTGGGATATCACTCAGGGCATGACAGCTCCAGGTGCCTCTTTTATACGTACTAAAAATGTCAAAGTCAAGGAAAACTTAGGCATTTTATTTTATCCTTCCCAGTCGTATTCTCTTCCAGACACAAATCTCTTTATTGTTGTCCTTGGAAATGGAAGGAGCAGGTAATGGAGGTGCCTTCTCTAATCACCTTTCCCATCAGGATCCTGACCCCAACAAAGGAATCTCTGCAGCCCCTGGAGATAGGGGACAGCAGGACACCCTCCAGTGCCTCCCTCCCAGACTGAGCAGCACATTCCTGCTTTCCTTAACCAGGAATGTTGTGAAGTTGTCCCCAGGTCCTGGCAGACAGGGAGCAGCCCTCTGCTGTGCCCTGCTGCAGGGTTAGGGAGGCAGGCTCTGCCCCTGAGGAGCAAACAAATGAAATGAAACGATGGGGGGGTATAAATGTATCTGCGTTTCTCTAGGTGCTTAGAAACTGTTGTTTTTTTTTTTTTTTTTTTTTTTTCCCTCACCTTCTGCCAGGCCCTGGTATTTGTGGTGTTGTTGTGAAGTGTGTTATTGCTGAACTGGTTCCTAAGGCTTGTGTTGCTCTGAAAAACCCTGCAAGCTGTTTGAACTGAAGATACCAAATGGATATTTAGATGAGGAAGAGGAGAGGAGAGGATGGGAGAGTCTCTCAAGCACTGAATGTCTCAGTTTTTTTCCATGCACTGAGTCTCCTTGTGTCCATGAATGTGCAATTAACCAATGGACCAGCCAGGAGAGGAATTGCAGGGAACTGGAGAGCTGGATCCAGTTGCCCAGAGAAATTCAGGCTAATCTCATGTCATCCTGTTAAGTTTACGAGGTGCTGGAGGAGACCTGGGAGTTTTGAAACGTGATGGTTTATTTTTCATGGGCTGTAGGGCTGGTGCTGTAGTCACAGAACCTGGCAGTTCCTGCAGAGCTGGATGTGATACAGCCCAAGTGTGCCAGGGTCATGTAACCCCTGCTCCAGGGGGTGCATCCACCACCTTGTTGAGCTGTGGGTGTATTAAAACACTCGTAGGGTTCCCTGAGTGTGTGTATTTTCAGGGAAAAAAAAAAAAAAAAAAAAAGTGATGGTTAATGAGGATGATTTGAGGACAAGATGAGTTTGAAACCCATCTGTGTCCTTTCCTGCCCTGTGGATGGGGCTGGGCCCCCTCTGCTGCTGCCCCCCAGCCTGTGTCTGCTCACTGATGGGAGGGATGCACAATGGCAGAGGATTTATTTGCTAAAGCCAACTTCCCAGCCCCTGCTCTGTGTCCTGGCATGAGATAAGCTGATAAAAAAATAGCCCAGGCTGACGCTGCTGGGTGATCTGGCACCCTGAGGGAGCCTGGCTGGCTGGAGAATAAAGCTCAAACTTCAGAGACAGGATCCTAGCTCCCCTCCCAGCCCCTTTTTTGGGGTTGGTTCCTCCTCTGCAGGCTGGTGCAGGCTGGGCTGTGCTTGTTGGGGGTGGGCACGGGAGCTGTTTTGGGGAAGGAAAGCTCCAGCACATCCTCTGGGTCTTTATTCTTTATTTCTGTCCCCAAAAAGGGACACGGGGAGGCTGCTGTCATTTTCTTGGGGAGTCAGGCAGGAATGGTGTAGGATTAGGTGGCTTAAAGCCCTTTCAGCATTACCCCTGGATTGGGAGCTCAGGGACAGAGCTGTATTTTGTCCTTAGAATAGAACCCAGCCTCCATTCTGGAAAAAAATAGCCAGGCTTTTAATAGATTTATTTACACTGCGTGGTACCTGAGGCATGCTTTTTACTCCAGGCAGTTGGAAATATATCTGATGTGTGTGGGTAATGTAAACCCACCTAGAAAATGGTGGGTGTGCTAAATAATCAGGGCATAGTCCTTCTTGAGTGATATTTCTTCCTTTTCCAGCTACTGGAGGCTTACATGGATCGTGAATCATTTTGCAAGGGGGAGGTGGCTATGGGAAATATAAGGAAGAAAGATTTTCCCAGTTTTTTGGTTTTCTTGCAGTGGAACTACAAGAAATACATTGCTGAAGGTACAATGTGAGTACAGCTTCAGTCCAGGAATGCTGACAGTGCTGACTGGGAAGGCAGATGTCACTTGTCACTTTGTGCTTGCCTAAAGCTTGTATTTAATTTTTCAGTTGAAATGGGTGTGGAGACTGAAACCCAAAGATGAGAATATACCCTATTTTTTAATGTCAGTTACTTAGTGATGTCAGGCTGTTGGTTTCCTTGGTGAGGTGCTGGTGGTGTGCAGAAGATGTTCTTGCTAAAGATAGACAACTGATAAGAGCAGTAAGAAAATTTCCAGGGTAAGTTGCTTTCCCTTTTTTTTTTTTTTTATATATATATATATATATATATATATATAAGTAGAAAATGTGTCCATTGACATCAGAGGGAAGATTAAGGGTTGGACTTGATGCATCATCTCTGAGGTCCCTTCCAACCCAGCCTATTCTATGATTCTATGATTATTTTAAAATGTTGCAGTGTAAAATGAAGCCACAAAGGTTCTGCTGGGGCCACATCTGTGTCTGGAGCACAGCACCTGTCAGGTGAGCTTGCAAGGATTTAGTGAGTTTGGGTGAAAAAGTAGTTATGGGATGAAAACTGATTCCAGCTCTGCTCAAAGGGCTTGGGAAATGCTGTCTCACACTAGTAGGGCTGGCAAAAAAATGCAGTTTTAAGGTGTATCCATTCCTTCTGTTTCTGCCTCCTGTTGTGGGGTATCCAGATCTCATCTGTGGTGGCATGGTGGGATTATTTTTTTTTCCTTGGAGATACTTAACATTCCTTAAAACAGAATTATGGTATATTAAGGTGGATTGCCTTGTCTCATAGCTTGTCATGATTCCTGCTGATCAATAAGCTGATATTGAGTTATGGGATCTGCAACAGCATTGAGCAAAAGTCAAGCTTGCAAAGTGGGGTCTGCTTAAAGTGAAGCAGAATCCATAAAAATAACTCTCTGAGGATCTGGAGTGGGCAGAAACTTAGATTTGCTTCCAAAGGGCCAGAGGTATGGAAGGAGAAGAGTGAGGAGTGTTTGTTGAGGTGCTGAGGTTGCCTTCCTGGGGCACTCCCATATTTAGCCCTGATTTTACCCAGTCTTTACCATTTGGCTTCCATAGGTTATGATTCCATTGTTCTAAAAAGCCCAATCCTATCCCATTTTTTAAAAAGGCTGATTCTCTGCCTGTCATTACCCCAAATATCTGCTGTTTTGAGAGCTCACAGAAACCATGGTAACAACTGAAAATGAGATCTGATTAGGGGTATCTCCATCCCAGGGTCTCTGTGGGATTCCTGTGCAGTTCTGCTCTGTGTGGCAGAACATCAAATAAAAGCTGAAATGCAGCAAGCATCCCTGTGTCACTGGTGATGTGTTGCTAAGGCAAAGCTCCTGGTAATCCTGGTTTAATGTAAAGAATATTTGTGTGCAGCCTAAGGAAGGGCTTGGGGCAAAAGGGAGTGAAAAAAGATCCAAAACTGTGCAGCCTAAAGACTTGGGGTGGAGTCAAAAAATAAAAGATCCAAGCTAAGTTTGGAAAATGTGGAAGAATTAACAGGTATATTTATTGGAAATGCTTTATTTAGAGTTTATGTGGGAAGAGTTAAAACATTTTGGAAGTTCTGAACCTCAGTGCTGCTGTGACAGGGGGAGGGGGAAGTGGTGTCCTGCTCAGAGCCCAGCTTCTGATGGTGCTTTTTGGGAAAAAAAAGATGTCCCTTGGTCTTACCCAGTCCTGCCAGGCTTTTTGGTAAAAAAAAAGATGTCCTTTGGCCTTACCCAGTCCTGCCAGGCTTTTTGGGAAAAAAAAGATGTCCCTTGGCCTTACCCAGTCCTGCCAGGCTTTTTGGTAAAAAAAAAGATGTCCTTTGGCCTTACCCAGTCCTGCCAGGCTTTTTGGGAAAAAAAAGATGTCCCTTGGCCTTACCCAGTCCTGCCAGGCTTTTTGGTAAAAAAAAAGATGTCCTTTGGCCTTACCCAGTCCTGCCAGGCTTTTTGGGAAAAAAAAGATGTCCCTTGGCCTTACCCAGTCCTGCCAGGCCACTCTCTGTGGTTTTAGCAGCTGGGTGGAAAACTCTTTGGTGTCAGTGACTCTGCCTTCTCTAAAGACAATTTTTTTAACACCAAAAAAGCAAGAGCCACGCTTGAGAAGCTGAAATCCATCAGGGACCCAAAGAAAGAACACCCCCAGCCTCAGCAGGTTCTGGGGGGCTCTGTCACCAGGTTCTGGGGGATCTGAGGACCCTGGGGGGCAGCTGCCCACCCCCCCAGCACAGTGAGCACCCAGGCAGGGCAGTGCTGGGCCATGCAGGAACTGATCTGACTCATTCTTCCTGTCACATGAACCCTTCCTGCTTGGCTGCTGAGCACTTAGTTGAATTTTAGATGCCTGGAATCATTAAAATAAAGCCTGGAAGGCATTTGTGTACCTTGTCCATTAGAAGGAAAAAAAAAACCCCAAACAACCCAACAATTGTTTTCTCTAGCTGTGTGCCTCCTACAGCCTCCAGCTCAACTTGGAAAAGTCATTATGGTTTTGGTGTCCTTACCTGGATTGTAGTGGTTTGCAGCCAGGAGCACGTTCAGCTTCCTTTTTCCCACACGGAATTACTGAGGCAGGAAAAGACCTCTGAGACCATCAAGTCCACCAGGCAGTAGCAAGAATTTGTATTTTTTTTTTTTTTTTCCCCGTTGAAAACCTTGCAGAGAATTCCAGGGGTAGGAATTAACTATCCATGTCCTCTTCTGTCTCCTCTCTTGTCACATCTGATGCTTTCCCCTTCCTTGGTGACTGTACTTTTAGGTTGTGGTCTTCTTTCCTGCAAATATCAGGATTTTAATCCATGATCCCTCCCGAGGAGAGCGGGTAAGGAAGGGTGTGCAGTACCCAGAGCCCCAGGGTCTGAGAGCCTGACTTAACATATGGAGCAAAATAAAAGCAACCAAACACGTAGGAGTGCTGAATTTTCCTGGAGAGGTTGAGGAGAGCATCTTCTGGGAATTGAGATGGAATCCAAGGGGTTTGGCTCTGCATTTCACAGGATTATCCCTTCGTTTGCCCCCGGTGCTGGGTGCAGGCTGCTCCTGGAGTTCTGCAGCAGTGCTCTCCCCTTTTTTTTTTTTTTATTATTATTTTTTTCTAGCTTCTTGTACCAGGCAATTACTTTGCCAGTTAGTTTGCATTTTCTCCTGATGACTGCACTCCGGGGGGGTTTGTAAGAGAAGCAGCTCTTGTTTCTTGCTGGATGGTGTGGAGAGGATGAAGCTGCCTTGCTGCTCCCTCCTCCTGGTGCTGCTTTTGTGTGGCTGCACCCTGCCACCTCCACGCGGGGCTGTGGCAGCCTCAGGTGGCTCCTGGGGACAGCCCAGGCAGCTGGGACAGGCACCACAGGGACTGGGTTTTCATCTGCATCACTTCATTCCTCCCTTCCTCAAGGAAATGGTTCAGCTGGGTGCCACGTGGGGACTGCTTACCCAGCAAGCTTCGGTTAATTTTTTTTTCCCTTTTTTTTCCCCCTTTTTTTTCCCCCCTTTTTTTTCCCCCCTTTTTTCCCCCCCCCTTTTTTCCCCCCCCCTTTTTTTCCCCCCCCTTTTTTTCCCCCCCCTTTTTTTCCCCCCCCTTTTTTTCCCCCCCTTTTTTCCCCCCCCTTTTTCCCCCCCCCTTTTTTTCCTCCCCTTTTTTTCCTCCCCTTTTTTCCTCCCCTTTTTTCCCCCTTTTTCCCCCTTTTTCCCCCTTTTTCCCCCTTTTTCCCCCTTTTTCCCCCTTTTTCCCCCTTTTTCCCCCTTTTTCCCCCCTTTTTCCCCCCTTTTTCCCCTTTTTTTCCCCCCTTTTTCCCCTTTTTTTCCCCCTTTTTTTTCCTTTTTTTTTTCTTTTTCTTTTTCTTTTTCTTTTTCTTTTTTTTTTTTTTTTTTTTTTTTTCTATCCCATCTGCTCATAAAAGGAATGGGGAGAGGGTGATGCTGCTGGGCTGAGCTTCATCTGGCAGCAAAACCAAGCACAGGGTCCTGGTGCCCTGTTCTTTGGGTCCAGGTGCAGTGGGTGACAGTGCTGCTGGACTCTCCTGTGTCATTTCATCCCCCTTGGATGTGGCAGCAGCTCTGCTGATGTCCCCACCTGCTCCCCTGAGTCATTTCAACCTCATCAGCTTGAACTCCCTTAGCAGAAGATTTTTTTTCTTGGCTTTTTTTTTTTTTTTTTCCAGGGGATGTGGATTTCTTTCATCTTGGGCAGCAAAGGGAATAAAAACCCAAGCAGCAGATCAGTTATGTATAGAACAAGACTTTCATTTAGAAGCCTAAGCTGATTTGCTGTGGGCTTTTTTGTTTGTTTTTTTTTTCTTTTTTTTTCCTATTTGATAAGACACACAAACAAAATAAGAACATATCCCCACCCTCCCACCTCCTGGCAGGAAACTCTTGGGAAAAAAACTTGAATGGCAACATATCTGTCCAAAGAAAAAAAAGGAAGATAATCCTGGATGCTTTGAAGGTTATTGGCAGGGGGGATGGTTGGAGAAGATGTCAAGGAAGGAGCTGCAGGGCTGCTGATCACAGGAGGGCTCAGAACACCTCTGTTCAGCCAAGCAGCTCAGTCCCAGGGGGGTTATTTGGAAGAAGTTGTCTCCTGCATCACAGCTCAATTCCTTTGCTGCTGCTGAGGAAGGCAAAGAAGGAAATAAATAAGTGAATAAATGAGGTGTCAGCTGGTGTGGAGGTCCCATTCTGGTGTGTTTCTGCTTCTCTGCTGGTATTGCCAGCTCTCTGCTGGCAGCCTGGGTTTGCATAGCTGCCTCCTGCAAGTGCATCTTTGAAACGTTTGATAAGCTGCTGGGTCGTTTATACAGAGCCCGTGGGAAGCAGAGGGCACCAAACAAACTGCCTCTTTTTCAGTGTGAAAGGTTGGAGGGAAATGGCAAGATTCGTGCTTAGATGTATCGTTGTGTAACGTGTCCCTGGGGGGGAAAAAAAAACCCAAACTCAGCAAACTTCCTCGGCAGAGCCAGAGGCAGCAATGGAGTTTTTTGTTGGGTGTCTCCTGCTGTTCCTTGGACTAAAATGGATGGGAGTGCAGCTCCTCAGCAGCTGCTGGAGTGGCCTGTGGTGCCCCAGCTCCCAGAAGAATCTGTTGTGGGGAATTCAAACTCCAGGGGTGTAATTCCCCAGCTCTGGAGGAGTGGATCTCACAGGTCTCTGTGTGTCTGTTCAGCTGCAGAATGAAGAGGAGCCAGGAGAGGCTGGGGCAGTGATGAATGATGCCCCTCCACCCTACAGCAGCATCTCTGCAGAGAGCACGGGTGAGTGGAACCCAAAGGCAGCAGCAGCTTTGCTCTCCTCTTCCTTTTTCACTGTTTTTATTGCCAGGAGGCATTGCAGCATCCCTGCCCGGGCTGCACAGGATCAGAATTGATCCAGAGGTTGTTGTTCCTTGTGGTTTAGAAGCAGCATTTGGGCTGCAGTCGTCTGATGTCATCCCATCAAGGGGTGTTCAAGTGACATTTCTCCCTGTTCTTAGTAGCTGGAGGACAGTTGAAATCAAAGTGCCAGGAGAATTTGTGGTTCCCCTCTCATTTTTTGGCACTGGGGTGGTGCTGTGCTCCTTCCAAAAAGGACTGGTTGCTCACAGGGAATTACAGAATTCTGTCTGCAGTTTTCAGTAACTAAGGGCTTGGTCATAAGGGTTCTGTTTCTCAATCTTCCTGTGGTCATGGCTCTGACAGCTTTTAGCAGAACACCTTATTTTGTGTTGGTTATGTCTCAGAATATTGGGCAAATATTTTCTCTCTTTTTTTTTTTTTTTTTCTTTTTTTTCATAATCGGTTTCTCAGATAAGATCCAACACAACACACTGCCAGCTTCCCAAGCAGCTGGCCAGCTTTGGATGGAATTTGGAATGGTGTGTGACTGAGTGTCCTCCCTTGGCACACCAACCCCACAGACATCCCCTTAGCCCTGGGTCTGTACCAGGTCTCTGGGGCTCAGAAATGGATTTTTGTTCCAATCCCCTTTGCCCTCCATCTTCCAGTCTCTCTCTGGAGGAACTGATCACCGGGGGCCTCAGGCTTGCAGCAATCCTTCTCTGGCTCACTTGGGAGCTGAAAATATGCCTGCTTCTGTTTGTTGAAGTCAGGAGAGGCACAGCATGTGTCATTGTTTTAAAAATAAAAGCTGCCAGGGGATGGGGAAGTGGTGTTGCTGTGCATCAGATCAGGTGCTCCCTTGTTTTTCACTCTCTCTTTCAGGAGGGGCAGGCTTCAACCATCTGGGCTTTTTGGAAATCAAAATTAACACTTCTCATTCCCAACAGGGTGTTCTTCAGGAGTTACCATCTTTACCACTTCTTTTTTTGCAGCTTATTTTGACTACAAGGATGAGTCAGGCTTTCCAAAGCCTCCCTCTTACAACGTGGCCACGACGCTGCCGAGTTACGATGAGGCAGAGAGAACCAAGGCTGAAGCCACAATTCCCTTGGTTCCTGGCAGGGTGAGTACCCTGGGCTCTGGAGATTTCTTCTGTAGGTTCCCTGCCTTAGCTCCAGCCCATCAAGCATCTAGACTTTCTTTTCCTTCTGTTATTTTTGAAGCTTTCTGGGGTGGTGTTGTTACACGCTTCTTGTGCTCTGTGGCTGATGTTGTTGGGTTGTTGTTTTGGTTTGTTTTGTTTGTTTTTTTGTTTTTTTTAATTTTGCCCTGGGTGGGTGTGATGATGTAAGACATCCCAGTAATGCCAGCATGTGCTATCCAGATTAGTTTGGCAAGCTGACAGAGGAGCTGAACTGTAGCTGTGTGCACTGTCACTGGTTTCTGATTTTTAAAAAAAGATTTAGGATTAAATGTTCAGCCCCAGAGCACATCTACCCTTGGTACTTCTGCCTCTCACTTAGCTGACTTTTCCAGAGGTCAGTGTAGCTGATACAAGGATGGTGAAACCAATCAGTCAGAGTAACTATTTTGTCATTTTTTATTTCTTTTTGTTTTCTCAACCTTATCTCTTGTCCAGCCTCTTCCACCACCCCTGCTAGCATCAGGTCTTTACTGCTTGTTACACTTCTCAGAAGCCAAATCCCTTGCTGAGATGATAAGTTTAATTTTTTGATGAGCAGGGGAATTCTTCACAGTGAGAACAGCAACATGCCCAGTCTCAGCTGTCCTAATAAATAAAAAGTCTGCCAGTGACTTCATATTTCATGCCCTCATATTGGGATGAGAAACAGGAATTTTTCCTGCTTGCATTTGGAGCCTTTTGAGGCTTTAGAATTTAGGATTCCCCTCCTGCCCCACTGTGGGGCTTTTCTTAGATGTAAATGAAGCACTTTCTGCCCCTTCCTCTCCAGGGCTGAGCACTTTGCACCCCCAGGTGCAGGCTGGGCCTTGCTGTGAGGACTGGAATGACCTAAACCCACCCCTGTCTGCTCTGCCTTTGGTTTGCAGGATGAGGACTTTGTGACACGGGATGACTTTGATGACACTGACCAGCTGAGGATAGGGAATGATGGCATTTTCATGCTCACTTTCTTCAGTAAGTACCTGGGGGAGCTTCCTTTTTTTCCAGGCAAGGACCTGAAATATCTATTTTCACACTTACCTAGCAGCAGGAAAATAAAACACTGTGCAAGGCTTTCATGTTTTTTTTTTTTCTCCTTGAAATCTAAAGAGGGTTTGACCTGCTGCTTTGCTCCTGCTTTTTCAGTGGCATTCCTGTTCAACTGGATTGGATTTTTCCTGTCTTTCTGTCTGACTACTTCAGCTGCAGGACGATATGGGGCCATTTCTGGGTTTGGTCTGTCTCTTATTAAATGGATCCTGATTGTCAGGGTGAGTTGTGTAGGGGAAAAACACATGGATGGACACTGATACTCTTTTTCCCTAGCTCCTTTTTTATCTCACACTGAAGTTAGTTACACATTTAGCTTGCTGTAATGAAAAAGATTTTCATCCCCTTATTCATTGACAGCAGAGCTTTTTCATCATTTGATCCTGGAATTAGTATTGCAATAAAAGAAAAAAATAAATTACACACCCAATTCTGTCTCTGTCTGACAGAATATTGGATGAAAATGTGTGTGTGTGTGTCAGCAGCAACCAGAATCTGCTCTCTGTAAAAATTTTTATCCAGCTAAGACAAGCTCTGCTGTCCACAGGGGGATGTTTCTCTCCAGGGGGATGCTCCTTAGGTGCTCCTCTGGCAAAGAAAAATTCTCTGAACTGTGGGATAACCGTGAGAAGGCTGAGGAGGAGAGGGAAACAGGCACCTGGGAGCTGGGAGTGAGGTTTGCTGGTGTTGGTTGGAGGATGATGCAGCCACCTCTTTGTCACCGGGCTGGGAGAAGCCCTTTGGTGCCCTCTGCTGTGACCTTCCTGCGGCACAAGCAGCAGGGGAGCAGGAGGAAGCTCATTCCTCCGGGTTGCTGGAATTCCTTATAAACTCTGGGCATATCCAGGCTGTCAGGACATCTATGGACATCCCTCAGGCAGGGAGAGGAAGGGGCTGAGGAGCCCGGGGGACAGGGGCAGGTGGCATGAACTCTGGGTTTGGTTTCAGCTTTGAGAAGAAGCTTTTGTGAGGTTTTTAAACTTGAGTAAGATGAAAACAAACAAACAAATTGGGCTGCATTTGCCACTGACTTAGTGAAATTCACTCTGGTGGGGGCTGGTCTGAAGTGTGTAGAAAAACACTAAATAAAAGCTGGTGGAAAAGCTTGTTCTCTGCAGGCTGTGCAGTGCTCTCTGAGCTCTCTTGGGTGCAGTGGGCTTGATCTGGTTGCTGCTGAAACATTTGGCTTCAGAAGCTGCTGTGTCCCCTAATGTACATGTATTATTTTTATTTTTTTCCCAGTTCTCCACCTATTTTCCTGGTTACTTTGATGGCCAGTACTGGCTCTGGTGGGTCTTCCTTGTACTAGGTGAGTGTTTGTTCTGGGGGCAGAGGGAATGCATGCTTGAAACTCTCTAAAAGTGCAATTAGGGCTTGTGTGAGCATAGTTTTAGTGGCTATTAAACCTCCAGAAGGAGGAAAGAAGAGAACAATGCTTGTTTTCAGAGTCACTGATGCTCTTACTCTCTGGAAGAGTGGGTTGTGGTCTTTCTTTGTTTATTTTTATTTTTTATTCCTCCTTTGGAAGTGCCCGGATCTCATTTGGAATGAAAAGTTTTGTGATTGCCTGGGGAAAGTTTGTTTCTTGAGACTGGCTGAAATGGGAAGATAAGGTGTAATTGTGACCCAAAAATGGTTGTTTTTAATCAGCTGTTGTGCATCCCAGCAGCTGAGGTACCAGTATCAGTTGAGCTGCTCCTTTTCTAACCAAGAAACCAAAAACTGGACAACTGTGTTTCTTCCATCTAGGTTTCCTGCTGTTTCTCAGAGGATTTATTAATTATGCAAAGGTCAGGAAGATGCCAGATACTTTCTCCACTCTCCCCAGAACCAGAGTTCTCTTCATTTACTAAAGGTAAAGGTTCTGCTTTCCTGATTTTGTTGTGTTTTGGTTTAAACTCTATTTATAGCCCTTCTTTTCAGCCAGCCTTTGCTTTGCATGCATATTTTTAGAACACAAGGCATCAGAAAAGTCTTTTCTTGCTATTCCCTCCAGACTGACTGGGTGGGGAGCAGAGGAACACTTGACATTTCTCCCTGGGTTTTTGCTGGGAGGAATTCTGTGTCCATCAGCTTCCCTGAGTGTCTTTGCCAGGTGTGGCTGCCAGAAACGTGTGGTTGTGTCCCAAGCAGGAGTTAAAGGTTACAGAATTTTGTTAGGACATTGTGCCAGTGCCTTTGGCTCACGTCCCAGGAAGAGCAATTTGCCTGAATTTCCTGTGCTGCTCCAATTTTCTGCCAAATTCCTCAAGAAACTCAACTCCTGCACCCCCCCTGCTCTCGGGAAGCCTCTAAGGCCCCAACCTGCCTCAGCATCTTCCCAAACCTTTGGCTTTAGGGCTGAACCTTAATGTCTGCTGCCTTAATGGGACTGGAAAGGAGGAGGCTTAAGCAGTTGTGCCCTTCCAGCATCATTTCCTGCTCACAGCAGATAATGGCCCTGCATTTACTGCCCCTCCCTGAGGGGAAGGAAATCCTGTAATAGGTTCCTTCCCAGATGGTGAGTGCAACACGATGCTCCCTTTAGAAATGCCAGCAGAAGAGGAGATTTCCCCAAGACAGGCCTGAAACAACTGCAGCTGGGCCATAAAGAAACCAAACAAACCCCGGGTCTACAGGAGGGTGGTGGCATTAAATTGTTCAGCTACTAAACCCAAAGCCTTTCACTGGGCAGGTTCTGCCTCCTCTCTGGAAGGAGACACAACCCCAGCACTCTGCAGTGGTTCCCAGCTTGAGTTTCCCGCTGCTGATAGTGTGTAAAAATAGTTCAGTCAATTTATTTAAGTGTTTCAGCTCTGTTTAACAAAATTAGGGTTTATGACCTCCTCCAGGATTTGTAATATCCTCTCCAATTCCTGCTGAATCACCAGAGAGTTTCTTTCCCTCACGTAGCGTGAAGGTTCCGGCATCAGCTGGGTTGTCTGCAGCTTGTGCTCACTGAACAGGTTGGGTTTGTTGAATTTTGCTTTTTTACAGGAATTTATTATTAAAGGAGCCATTTCCTGCGTATGGAACTGGAAATTACAGTTTTAGAGACCTTGCTCGGGAGGACAGAGGTGTAGAGGGTTTTTTTTTTGCTACATGTTCATTTACGTGTTTAATTTTTTGTCATTTTAGAGCTTCCAAAAAGCATCCTCTCTTTTAGAGAGATGGAGATAAATGTCCAGAGCCATTTATTAATATTATAACTTCTGATGCTTTGCCTGAAAACAAATCTGCAATGTGAAATTCTGGGCAGGGAAGCCACAACAAGATTGGATTTCAGTGTTCTTCAGATGGGCTCCCCTCTGCAGGGCGTGGTGAGAAGGGCCCACTGAGGGATCCTCTTCACTGTGGAGCAGGGATCATTTTTGGAAAATTAGGAGAGGAGTAATTAGTGCAGATCAGAAAATAATAACTGGTGGAAAGGAATCCAGTGGGCAGGTTGGTGTTTCCTGATGGATTTTACCCACCCAGCTCAGCAGAGGCCACTGGCTGTAGGACAAGGTCTGAACCAGTGTGGCTGGAACAGAACTCCTGTTTCTCTCTCACACCACAGCACCTGAGAAAAAGGTGCAAGAGGCTTCTAGGGGCTTTGGCTGCTGTGTTTCTGTTCCCCCTAAGGAACTGGAACTCTTCAGAGCTGTGAAATATGCACAGAACTCCAGAGTGTGTCACTGCAGTGGTGTCATTGTGTGCAGAGAGGCTTTCTGAGCCTTTAGACATCCTGCACTCTTTGTGCTCTGCATCCTTCCCTGAGCCCAAACCACAGCCTAACTATAGTTTCAATACTCCATATCCTTCTCTGACAGATGTTTTCTGGCAAGTGTCTTCCTGCATTACTGAATTCTCCCTTCAAGAAGCAACAGGACACCTGCAGGAAGTGAATCAAGATTCTGGAGTAGAAGAAAAAAAAAAAATATATAAAAAAATCATCACCTGCTTTAAAATAAATAAATAAATAAAAGTACTGTCGGGTTAAAAAAAAAAAAAACAAACAAAACAAACCTTGCACACACACAAAAAAAAAAAAAAAGGAAAAAAGAGAAGCATTTCTTTCTATTTGTTTCTAGGTGTAAAATTTTAATAATGAATGCAGAGCTCTGTGATCATAGTGGCTAATGTCTGAACAAGCTAGTGCAGTCCAGTCTGTGACGTGCTCATGCAGCCTCTCTAGGTCCTTTCTGTCGTGCTGTGGGTGGCCTGAGCCCTGTCCCCAAAGCCACCAGGGGACAGGATTGCTTTAGGTCCTCCTCCTCCTCCTCCTCTTCCTCCTCCTCCTCATCCTCTTGGGCCCAGGCAGCTGCATGGGGCTGGTGGCAAGGGGTGGGAGGAAGAGGGCAAGGGGTGGCATCACCCCTGAGGTGACATCAGTGAGGTCAAGGGGTGGCATCACCCACACCAAGGGGTGGCATCACCCAGGGGTGACATCAGTGAGGTCAAGGGGTGGCATCACCCACACCAAGGGGTGGCATCACCCCTGAGGTGACATCAGTGAGGTCAGAAGGTGGCATTGCCCCCACCAAGGGGGTGGCATCACCCCTGAGGTGACATCAGTGAGGTCAGAAGGTGGCATTGCCCACACCAAGGGGTGGCATCACCCCTGAGGTGACATCAGTGAGGTCAGAAGGTGGCATTGCCCACACCAAGGGGTGGCATCACCCCTGAGGTGACATCCATGAGGTCAAGGGGTGGCATTGCCCACACCAAGGGGTGGCATCACCCCTGAGGTGACATCCATGAGGTCAAGGGGTGGCATTGCCCACACCAAGGGGTGGCATCACCCAGGGGTGACATCAGTGAGGTCAGAAGGTGGCATTGCCCCCACCAAGGGGTGGCATCACCCAGAGGTGACATCAGTGAGGTCAAGAGGTGGCATCACCCAGAGGTGATACCTTTGTGCCACTCCCACCCAGCAGGGTCCCTGCGGGTGGGATCCTGGGGGTGCCACGGGGAGAGGAGGGGATTTGTCCTGGAGGCAGCACAAGGATTAATTTTTGGGTAGTCTATCTTCTCAGTGTTGTCGTGTGTTTTAATTATTTTAACTTCCTGGTTTAATTTGCTGACTTTTTGGACTCTTTGGGGTTTTCACAGTGCACCTTGGTAGTGTAAAAAAAAAAAACAAAACGAAAGCTCATGTCGCATCTTTGTATAAAGAAATTCCCTTGCAAAACAAAGGCTATTTTTTTTTTTTTCTGGATTTTTTTTTTTCTTTTTCTCTGGCTTGGGACTTTGGGGACAATTCCTGTAATCCCTGCTTTTTAAATTTGTGTTAGCAGAGCCCATGATGCTTTCTAACTGTAGATTTCATGTGCACTTCTGTGCTTTCTGCCAAGTGGTTTCATTCACTTTGGAGTTTTACTATGTTCAAACTGTAAATACAGCAGAACCTTAATAAATGTCACTTATGTAGCACTTTTTGGTGTTTATTTTACTTTCAGTGCTTGGTTGTTGGTTACAAACCCTGATTATCCGTGGGAATTCGGTGACTTTTCCCTGGAAGGTGTAATCAGAAATCTCCAAGGGGTTTTCAAACCCTGAGAGATTCCTCCAAAACCAGCCAGGAAAGGATGGTTCCGTATTTTATCATTTTTTTTTAGAGGGAATGTTGTTTTTTCCCTTAATTTCCCATCTCTAACCTCTCCTGCAATGATTTGGTGGTGCTTTTGGCTCGTGGCTGAACTTCCCAAACGTGTGGAGCTTGCAAAGATGGATTTGGGGGTGACAGTGGTAGATGGGGGGGTGCACAGAGACTTTTCCTTTTTGAAAAGGAATAAATTTACCCGGGGAGAATTCCTCAGTGGGTCCTGCAAGGCAAAAATCAGCAGCATTGGGGAACTCTGAAGCACATTTGCCCAAACTTGGTAGAGGAGCTCTGTGTTCACTCTCTTGGCATCTGGGCCTTATTTGGTCTTGTTATATCCAGAGAACTGGAATATTTGGCATTCCTCTTTCTCCTCCATCTGGTGGCCTGAAGCTGTGGGCACCTCCTGCTCCATCCTCCCTGTCCCGGGATCCCAGGAATTATTTTGGGGTCTGGCACAGCTCGACAAGTCAAGGTGCACCCAGCTCTGACCCTTGGTGCTCCCACCCTCCCTGGGTTTGCTCTGGTGCCCACCCAGAGCCCCTGGAGCAAGCTGAAGGTCAGGTTGGACACGGGGGTGGAGGGAGAGGAAGAGGGGAAAGGGGTTAAAAAGGAAAATTCAGGTTGGATATTAGAAAAAAATCTTCAATTTGAGGATGCTGAGCCCCTGGGTGCCCAGAGGAGCTGGGGCTGCTCCATCCCTGTTCCAGCCCAGCTTGGATGGTGCTTGGAGCAGCCTGGGCTGGGGGAGGTGTCCCTGCCCGTGGCCCAGTTTGGAACTGGGTGATCCCAATGGTCTCTTCCATCCCAAACCAGTCTGGGATTCTCTGGTTCCCAGCTCCTGCTGCTGCCCAGAGCTCCAGGGTGGAAGTGATGGAGAAGCTGCTCCTGGGGGTGGTTGGGAGAGGAGATGAGAGGGGGGAAGGATGGAACCCTTGGGAATAAAAGCCAAGGGCAGGAATGTTCCTCAGGAGTGGGAACAGGGATGTGGAGAACTTCCCACCCCAGCAGGGCCCAGGAAGGGGCTGTGGTGGGCACTGCCTGGGGGGTTTTTGGGGGGATATCTGAGACTTTTCCAGCTGCTCAGCAATGCAGGGCTCCGGAGTTCCCTTCCCGAGGCAGGAATCTGGTGGGAATGGTGGGAATGCCTCCAGCCCTCTCTCCTCCCGGGCTAAATTCCCAAAATCCTCCTGAAGCATCCAATCACCCCCACCAGAAGGAGGTGGGGGGGGGGCCCGATCCACCCCGCAAGCAATTACTTAAAAAAAAAAAAAAATAATCAAAGTAGCAAAGGCAGCATTGCTACTCACTGCCTTTTTTTTTTCTTTTTTCTTTTTTTCTTTTTTTTTCTTTTTTCCTTTTTTCCTTTTTCTTTTTTTTTCTTTTTCTTCTTTTTTTCTTTTTCTTCTTTTTCTTCTTTTTTCTTTTTCTCTTTTTTTCTTTTTTTTTCTTCTTTTTTTCCTTTTTCTTCTTTTTTTCTTTTTCTTCTTTTTTTTTTCTTTTTTTCTTTCTTCTTTTTTTTCTTTTTTCTTTTTTCTTTTTTTCTTTTTTTTTTCTTTTTTTTCTTTTTTTCTCTTTTTCCTTTTTTCTCTTTTTCTTTTTTTTTCTTTTTTTCTTTTTTATTTTTCTCCTTCTTTTCTTTTTTTCTTTTTCCAGGGGAAATCGGAATTCTTTAATTGGCTCAGAAAACACCAGAAAAACCAAAATAAAACAAAAAAAAAACCCCTCAACCAAAACACCACCACCAAAACACACAACCCAGATCAAACAGGGAGAGAGCTGGAACGCCAGAAGAAGATCCTGACATTTTTATTTTTTAAACTTTTTTTTTTTTTTTTTTTCCCAAGTTTAGCGATGGGTGTCAGGGCAGCCTCGGGGGTTGTGGAAATTCCTCCTCCCATTGTTCGGAGGGGGAGGAAGCGGCTCCCAGCTCAGCCCCGCAGCGGGGATGGGTCCTGGGGCCACCTCCGGGACCGCCCGGGGGGACCTCGCAGCCGAGGAAAATAAGTGGCAAATTGTGGTTTTTTTTCCCGTTCCTGCTGGTGTTTCTTTCTTGCAGCTGCTCTGGCACCATTGGAAAAGTCGGGAAAGGTTTCCGAGTCCTTTATCGGGTTCGCAAGGATTTTTTTTTTTTTTTTCCCTCTTCTGCACGGAGCAGTTGGTGTCACATCTTTACTGCCTTGTTCCCCAAAGCCATTAGGGTCCTTAGATGATAACAATAATAATAATAATAATAATAATAATAATAATAACAACAACAACAACCCTTACACCCCCCCCAGGTAGATTATAAATATATTGGAGGGGGGAAGAGAAAAGAGACCCCTGTTTAAAGCACTCCTGTTACCCTGTAGGAATTTTCTGGTGGTTTTTTCGGTGCTTTGAGCTTGGTTTAATATTTTTTCTTGGTTCTTTGGATGTGTGGCTGGAGGGCAGAGGCTTTTCCCTGCCAGAATGAGGACAGAAAATGGGATGCATTGGTCCCCCCCCTGGGTCCCTGGGGGGATGTGCAGGCAGAGAGCAAGAGCCCCAGCAGCTCCTGCCAAGAAAAACCTCTCCAGAGCATCCTCTCTGCTCTGATTTTCACCCTGTCCTGGTGTGAGGGTGACAATCCCCAGCTCAAAGCCACCCAGCCCTGCACAGAGGTGTCCCAGAGCAGCTCTGCTGCTGCCCAACTCCACCACCCTCGCTGATTTATTTTATTTTATTTTATTTTATTTTATTTTATTTTATTTTATTTTATTTTATTTTATTTTATTTTATTTTATTTTATTTTATTTTATTTTATTTTATGTTTTTTATTTTATTTTATATTTTATTTTATTTTGTTTTATTTTATTTTATTTTGTTTTATTTTATTTTATTATTTTATTATTTTATATTTTATATTTTATTTTATTTTATTTTATTTTATTTTATTTTGTTTTATTTTATATTTTGTTTTATTATTTTATATTTTATTTTATTATTTTATATTTTATTTTATATTTTATTTTATATTTTATTTTATATTATTTTATTTTATTTTTAAAGCGCTCATTTTCACGGAGATATTTTTTTTTTTTTTCCTTACACGGTCGATTTTTTTCCTCCCAGTGTTTCACTGCAGCTTCCCCCCGCAGCCAGTGAAGCGCTTTGGAAGTTAATACGAAACAGTTTGACATTTTTGTGTGTTTTGGGTTGGAAGCCTGGGCTTTTATTCGGCCTCTCATGCAAGTCACCAGGCAAAAATGCACGAGAAAAAATCGTGTGTTTGTTCATCCGGGGGCCCAAACCCAAAGCCATCAATACACGAGGCAGGGAATTGTTCTTTGTTTTTCAGGGAAATTAAACCCCGGTATGAGGAAGCCCCCGGGGGGGCTGAGTGGTACCTATTGTTTTCTCCATGCTCTGCTTTGCCACATCGGGGATGTCCTGAGCTGGGGCTGGGGCAGCAGCAGCTCCCAGGCACCCACACCAGGTTGGGGGGGTTTTGGGGTTTTTTTTTTTTTGGGGATGAATAAATCTGGGGCTGTGGGTCAGGCTTTGGATTTCAGGCTGGCCCAGGGATGGGGCAAGCAGCACCAGTGGGTGCTGGGAAAAAAAAAAAAAAAAAAAAGAATATTTTGATTTTAAAGGATTTTTAAGGATATCTTTAAGGGAGTTCAGTTTCATGGAATTAATTTCACGGGATGGGGAGGTTTCTGTGGTGTTTCCCAGTCACTGCCTGTGTCAGGCTGGAAGTTTCCAGCTGGGCAGCTCCATCCCTGCTCCCTTTGGATGCTGAGCTTGGTTTGCAGGAAATCACCTTCCCTGGGAGCTCTGGGGCTGGGGCACTGATTTTTCCAGTGCACAAACGACTGGAAGAGACTTTCTTGAGGAAAAAAGGTCCAACTTGCTGAAGAACTCTGCCTGAGCCCAGGGCTCAGCTCCAGGCACTGTCCCAGGTGGGCTCTGGGCAGGGTGGGTTTGGTACCCGGGAGATGCTCTGCTTCTTCCGCAGCTCTTTGCACCGAGGTGGCAAAAAACCCCGACTTGCTGTGGTTCCACCCCAAATCTCCCCCAATTAGTGCTGCGAACTGGGTTTGTTGGGGTTTGCAGCCTGGGGTCCCTGCCCTGCCCCCTCCAGCCACCACCCCGTGCCTGGGGCTGCGCCAGGGGAGGTGAAGGAGGTGCTGGAGGGGCTGCTGGAGGTGCCCTCTGGGCAGGGCAGACAGAGAATTATCACACTTCCAGCTGCCATTTCAGGGGGTTTGAACTCCCTTTTGCCTCCCAGAGCCTGTAGTTTTGGGGACAGTCTTGTTGTGGCAGTGCAGTCGTTATTACAATAATTTTATTGCCAGTGCTTGTGGCACGGGAGCCAAAAAATCCAGAGGGAAGAAGGAGGAAAGTCCCGGGAGCTGTCAGAGGGAACTGGGTGAGCTGAGCAGCAATTCCAGAGGCAGGATGGTGCTGAGCACCCCTAGGATCTGCTCCGGGCTCTGCTCTGTCCATGCCCCAAAGCTCCAGGAACCAGAGAACCAGGCAGTGGATTTGCCTCGGAAAAAAAAGGCAAAGGAGGGAATTTGGGCAGCAGACACCTGAGATTCAGCCTCCATTGGGCTTTCCATGCTGGGGTGTTGAGGAGCTCAGGGTTCCAGACTCTTCTCTGGGTGTTGCTGTGCCAGGGAACCCAGGGCAGAGCCTTTCCCAACCCTCCTGTGTGGTTTTATCTCCAGACCCCCGGTGGGTGCTGAGAGTCCCTGAACTGTCCCTGTCCTTGGGCAGTTTGGATGAGCTGCTGAGCCCTGGCCTGGCTGAGCCTGGGTGGCTTCTCCCAAAGCCACCTGAGCTCCTTTCCGAGCCTTTCCCACACAAACCCAAAGATCCTGGTGCTGGTTGGTGCCCAGTTCCAGGCAGGAAGCGTGGGCTCAGCCCCCTTCCCTGGGCTTTGCCAGAGGCTTTGCCTGCCCAAGGGGGATGGACTCGAATCCTAGGAGTTGTTGGGTGCTCTCCTGCACCCACCCCGTCCTCCTGACCCCTTGGGAGGGGAAACCTTGGCACCCTGGGGGATGGTGATGGTTGCCAACATCCCAGCAGGGGGGCACATCCTGCTCGGAACTGCCAGGACACACTGGGACAGGCTGGAGGCACCAAGGATGGCACAAAATACATAGCTGAGAAAAAAAACCAAACCAACCAAAACCCTTGTTTGCTGAGGGGATGAAAGGGAGGAGAAGTTGTTTGTTAATAATAATCAGGGACCAGCTTTTCCAGAGCTCTTTAACTTTTCCTGGCATTTCCCATCCATCCCATTGTTAAAGCTTTCGCCGTCGGAAAACAGCGTGGGGTGATCTCATCTCCAAGGCTTCTGCAGAAGCCTCTTCCCAAGCTTTGCTCCTCAGCTTGGGTTTCCTACTTTGAAGGGAAAAAAAAAAAGAAAAAAAAAAAAAAAGAAAAAAAAAAAAGAGAAAAAAAAAGAGAAAAAAAAAGAAAATCTTTTGCTCATCCGGCATCTCCGGGGCTGTGAAGAAAATAGCACCTGGGTGGCTTTCAAGGAGAAGGAGGGAGCACAGCAAATTCCCAGAGTTTCTGAGAGGGGACAGGAAGGTCTGGGTGACTCATAAACACCAACAGATTCCGGGGATGGGTTTATCTTTGTTGTTTGTTATCCTGAATTTCGTGGCTTTTCCTTCTCTTGAGCCTGGTTGTGTGTTTTAGGACACTTGGTGTGTGGCCCCACAGAGCAGAGGTGGGGGCTGGACACCCCTTGGGAAAAGGGACATAAAAAAAAAAAATGGAAAACCTGGAGGGCTCGTTGGGTGCCATGGGACCTGGGATAGTGAGGAGGAGGGGGAGGGAGGGATGGAGGGATGGAGGGAGGGATGGATGGAGGGATGGAGGGATGGATGGAGGGATGGATGGAGGGATGGATGGAGGGATGGATGGATGGAGGGATGGATGGATGGGTGGATGGATGGAGGGATGGATGGAGGGATGGATGGATGGAGGGATGGATGGAGGGAGGGAGGGATGGGTGGAGGGAGGGATGGAAAGATGAATGGATGGAGGGAGGGATGGAGGAATGGTGAGGAGGAGATGGAGCCCTGGTGTTTGATCCTGGAGAAGCCCCTCTGCACGTGAGGCATTTAACTGATAAAACACATTATTTTATTACTTGTAAAAAAATATATTCTTGTATTTCTTTTTCTATTCCAATAAAGCTTCTCCTGTTGGGAGCAGCTGGTGTGTCCCTGGGGTGTGCTGGCCTGAGGGACCTTTTCCTGCTCCCCTCTGCCTTTGGGGACAACCCCAGGGCAGGTGGGGAACTGTGTTCCAGCTCCAGAACCCCCCACCAGCAACTTTCCCATTTTCTTTGCTTTTTCCTGCTCAGTCCCCCCCCGGTTACCCAAGGGTAGGAGAAGCAGAGTTCAAAAAGCCTGAGGATTTTTTTTTTAATTATTTTATTTTTGTGGGTTTTTTTATAAATAGCTGACATCCTCTCCAAGCAGCCAGGCTGCTATTTATTGCCCACTTCCCCTCAGCCAGACGGGATGGAGGATTCCAAGTTGCTCTTCCCACGAAACCCAGAGGAACTTGGGGGCTCCAGGTTTCTCCAGTGGTTTGGCAGCTGGGGAGGGGGGCAGCACCCCTATTTTCCACTAATTTTTTTTTTTTTTTTTTTTGGGGGGGGGGGGCTGCAGGAAAGCCCATCAGTCACTTCCCATGGGATGCTGGGGAAATGGATTTCTGATTAATTGGAATTTCTGCAGCTCAAGGAGCACCCTCAGTGCTCCAGATGCCCATGGGAAGGGGAAAATCCATGTGTGGCAGGATCATTGCCAGGGGGGGCAGGAGGGGGGTGATGATAAATCCCAGAGAGGTTTTTGGAGGGGAAAAGAAATCATAAGGATTTCCTCACACATCCATCTCTGTTTATTCCCTGGTTTGAAGGGGGGAAAAAATGTCACTGGGAGCTCTGCCCAAGTGTACTGAAAAGTGCATTTTTTTCAGTTTTTTAAATTAAAAATCCCTCAGCCTTGATGCTTGGGAGCACAAACACAGCTTGGGTTGGGAAGGGAGCAGGAGGTGCTGGGGATGTTCTGAGCTGCTGCTGCTGGGGACTGCTCGGAGTAGCTGCAGCCTCTCTGGACCCCAGGGAGGCCCAAAGGATTGTGGTTTGGGTTCATTTTTTAAAATATTTTTATCTTATTTTCCATTTTAGACTTTATTTTAATTTTCTTTTAATTTCATTATTATTTTCATTATTTTAAATGATGAAGTGAAGAGGCTCTCCTCCCAAAGAGCAGGATGAAGACCATCCTCCTGTCTTTGCCTCTTTTTTCTCCACTCCCTGCTTGGGTTTTCCCCATGATCCCAATCCCTGAGGAGCAGCAGCAGCCCCCAGGACCCCCCAGGACCCCCCAGGACCCCCCAGGACCCCCAGCTCCTGCCCTCCAAACCCCTGCTCAAAGGTTTTTCCTTCACCCTTCTCCCCATCCCCTTGGTCCTGGACCTTCTGAAGGGTTGGGGTTGTTCTGGGCTCTTGGAGGAGATCCCTGAAGTTTTATGGTGTTTTTATTGTCCTTGGGAAAGGGAACAAAAGGCAAAAGGGGATTTATTTGGCTTCACCCTCCCCGTTTGTTTGTCTGCTGCTGCCAAAAGGACAAATTTCACCCCAGGGTGATGTGTGCTGGGCTCTGGGTGCCCTGCTCCCCATCCAGCTGGGACATGGGGCTCTCCCCCAGTTCCTGCCCACATCTCATCCCCAGGACAGGAATTCTTTCTTCCTGGGAAGGGATTTATTCATCCCCCAGGCCCCAGCATCACACCCGGGGAGCCAGGAAGTGGCAGAAAAGCTCCTGGAGCAGCAGCGTGGTCAGGGATGTGGCTCTGCTGACTTTTAATTCCTCTTTTTTTTAAACAAGCAAACAACCAAAAACTCAACAATAACAGCAACAAAGCCCAGAGCAGCCCCTGAATCCCTGCTCTGGTTTCCATCCCAGCAGAGCAGAGGTGCTCACAGAGGGGACCCCCACCCAAGACCCCCCCCTGAGCATCCCTCTTGTCCCTGGGACCACATTTCTACAACTGCAAAGAATTTCACCCAAAAATCCCTGAGCAGGCAAGCTTGGGGTTACAGCTCCTCCTCCTGCTGCTGGCAAAGCTGGGAATTCCCACATCTCACCAAAAATCTTTTATGAACCCTTGGAGAAAAAAAAAAAAAATCTCACTGTGTTTATTAAGCAGATATTTTAGCAACCGAAGTGTAAAGGCAATTTCAAAATCAGGGTTTTATTTCTAGAAGCTCAGGGTCAGTGCATTATTTAATGGGGATTTGGGGTGCTCTGATCCCCCACAAAATCCCCTTTTTGCTCTGACCTCTGAGCAGGGGTTGCTTTGGACCTGGGCAGGCTCTCTGCCACCTTATAACCTCTGCTTGTGGGGTTGGGTTTGGGCTCCTCCACCGGTCAAATATTGAAAAACGGTGTAAAAAAATTATTAAAAAGCCCCAAAAAGGTGCCAATTCTGATTGAAAAAAATGTGGCTTAAACATCTCCAAGGAAAATCACCACGAGTGCTCTGGGGGGCTGCCAGCAGAGAGATGGCAATGCCAGGCTGGTAGTTTTAAAGGTTTTGTGTGCAAGGCATCAGTCAGTGGTGTCAAACTCTGCTTTGCATCTCTACAGCCTGGCTCAGCTCGGGTGTTTGGAAAGAAATTAAAAAAAAAAAAATAAATAAAACCCCAAACCCACCACCAGCAGCAAAAAATTCAGCATCTTCTCCTCACTGCCAGACTTTGTGGCATCAGATGGGGTGAGCTGCCCAGGGCAGGTTGGGTCCCTGCAGCTTTCCCAGGGGTGACCCCAGAATATTCCCAGGATATTATTTCAGGCCAGGTGGCACCTGGGCCACCTCTGCAGGTGACACAGAAGGAGGTGACCTGGGCTCATCAGGAGCCCTTGAGCCTGCAGCTGGGGCAAATAAATCACAGGGATGGTGCAAAGGGCCCTGATAATTTCTGGTTATCAGCTGAGGGGGGTGGTGACCACCCAGGAGGGTGCTGGGAGTGCTCTGGATCCAGCAGAGCCCTGGAGGAGAAACCTTGGAGATTTTTGTCCCCAGAAATAAATATCTGTGGAGGAGGAGACCCTGCCTGCTGCTTGGGGAGCTGGGGATAGGTGAGTGACCACTGGGTGTTGTTCCTTGGGGTGTGGGTGTTTTCTAAGCTCCATTAAAATGAGGTTAGAATTGATAATTTCTGTCAAAACAGGGTCCCCAGAAAAGCTGTGGCTGTTCCATCCCAGTTTGGATGGGGCTGGGAGCAGCCTGGGATACTGGGAGGTGTCCCTGGCCCACCTTGGATCTGGATGGGCTTTGAGGTCCTTCCCAACCCAACCCAAGCTGGAATTCCATGAAATGGTCCCACCCAGGGCTGAGCAGCTCCAGGGGGATCCCAGGCACCAGAGGGCACCGTGGGGTGAGGGGGTGTCCCTGCTGTGCCATCTGTCCCTCCCTGTCACCAGTTATCCCCCCCTGGCTGTGCCCAGCATCAAATAACCCATTTGGGGCTGTTCTCTGTTTTAGAGTAATTGCTGCAAACATTCTTTGGGATTATTTAAAAAAAAAAAAAAAAAAAAAAACCCAACCAAAAACCAACCCACAACAGCCATTTATATATTTAACAATATATATTTTATATAGATTTATATATAATTTCTAGATCAGTACATTCATCAGTACTTGGTTTTCTTCACAAACAGAAGACCTCTTACAATAGTAGACTTTCTAAAATAAATACTATTAAAATAGAGCTTCAAAATAAATATTCTATACAAAGGAAAAAACCTTCTGTGGCAACTTCTCAGGGGGAGTGGGGGTGGTGGTGGGGTGGGAAGAGGAGAAAGGGGAAACCTTGAACCTTCCTCAGTCAGTGTGGGGACCAAGGGGGGGTGTGGGAGGTCTCAGGGGGGGCAGGACCCAAGTACCTTAAAAAGGGGCTGGGAAAGGGGTGGAAAAAGAGGGGTTGGGATGGGAGAAGAGGGGGGGGACAAAGAGATTTTTGAGCAGGGCTGCACCCCCTGTGCCCCTGCCCTGGGGCTGCTGGAGCAAGGTCTGGGCACCAGCCCAGGAGGGGGTTTGGTCCCCACTGCTCCAACCCATCCCCTGGGGTCTGAGAACCAGTGTGGGGCTCAGAGATTCAAAGAAACCAACAGAGAAATAATTTACACCTATGTACAAGGGCAGGAGGTGGGGTATGTACATGAGTGTGGGTGGGCACAGGGGGACCCCCGGGGACCAGGAATCCAAGCCCCTGGGGATTTAGGGCACAGATTCCCCAGGGACAGGGGGTCAAAAAGGCAAAGCCCCCCCAAGGGGAGGCTGTTGGGTCCCAGCAGAGGAGGGCAGGAGGGGGACACCTCTCCTGCTGTGGTTCCAAGCCTGTTTGCATCTTAGGGAAAGGATTTTTCTGATTAAACAGGAGACCTGAAACACTGATCCAGCAGCTCAGCCAGCTGGGGGGGGCTTTTCCTTTTATCTTTTCCCCTCCAATCTGTGCAAGGTCATAGATCCAGCTCTGGGGCCCTTCTCCCTGGTGTCCACTCTGGTGACAGACAAAGGGTCCCTTTTCCTTTGATTTATCATATCCAAGCCAGCAAGTGTTACAAAGATAGAAAGTTTGGGTTTGTTTTTTTTCTTTTTTCTAAATTCCCACTTCAATAAATATCTCCAGTGACCCCCCAGGTCATCCAGGTGAGGGGAATTCTGCAAACCCAAGAGCCCAGAAGTGCCACCAGTGTCCCCATGGGCAGCACCCGTGCTCCTGGAGATGCTGCATGAGCTCTGCCTGTTGCTTGGCTAATGAGGGACATAATGAGACATTTCCCTGTCGCTGCTGTGCACTGAGAGAGGAAATTCCCTCGGGTTAAAAAAGAAACAAAGGGGATTAGATCAGTTTTTCTGCATGCAGCAGGTACCTACCTACTCACTAGAGTGTTGCTTGCCTGTGCATGGATTTTCTTTAGCACCTTGTAGCTGTAAATTGAGGTGGCTGCATCTCCAGGGGATGCAGGGGGCACAGCTGATGAAAACCATGGGCAGATTCCCTAAACACACTCCCTTCCCTCCCCTGGCTTTCCCTGGCATTTGTTAACACCCAAACAAAGCGTTTTTTAAAAGACAAACTGGTGTGCAGAGGAGGCAGAAGGTGACCAGCAGCAGTGGGGGAACTTCAGGCAAATGCCTTCTGCCCCAGGACAGAAATAATTGTAAAAAAATCTTCATATGTCACGAGGAGAGAAGGGCTTCTTCCAGGAGAGGAGGTACTGGGTTGGTATCTTATTAAAACACCTCTCTGGGCATCCTCCACTTGGGTGTTTTTTTTTCTTCCCAGAGCTGAAGAGGTTTTAGAGAAGCAAGCACTGAAGGTCTTGGCTTGGTGGTGGCAGTGGGACCCCCTCTGTGATGCAAGGGGACCCTGAAAGAGGTGACCTGTGTCTTCTGGCTCCCAAAAAAAACCTTGGAGGGGCAGAGCAAAGACAGACTCTGTGTGGAAGGGAGAGGAGAGGGGTGACCCCATCACCTGCAGCAGGAGGGGTGGAGAAACAAAGAGAGAAACCCCCCCTGAACAGATGGATCCAGCTGTGGGGAGGTTTGGATGGAGCTGGGGGATGATCCAGCTGTGGGGGGGGTTGGATGGATTGGGGGATGATCCAGCTGTGGGGAGGTTTGGATGGATTGGGGGATGATCCAGCTGTGGGGAAGGTTTGGATGGATTGGGGGATGATCCAGCTGTGGGGGGGTGTCTGGGGGCTGTGTCTGCTGAAGGAGCAGGTGATGGTTCTTGGGGGGGGGGGGTGCAGGCATGGTGAGCAGCTGTCTGTCTGTCTGTCTGTCTGTCTGTCCATCCATCCATCCATCCATCCATCCCAACCAGGAGTCTTTCCAGCAGCTCCCACTCCACGGAGCCCTTCAGCCTCGTTAGGATTCCTCCTTTGGCCCCACCTCTGGAATTCCCGACCTCTTCCAGAAAGCCTGGAGAACCCCAAGTGCTGGAAACCTCTGCTCTCTCTCTCGGGGAAGGCAGGAGGCTGAGGGCATCCCGGGGTGAGGAGCATCCCCCTTTTTTCCCCGAGCCATCAAAAGGGTTTTTCTGCCCCGTGTCCTTTGCCGTCGGGCAGGGCTTTGCAGATGACACTGTTCGTGTTCTCGCACCTGCAGCCGGGCCGGCGGGCCCGGTCGTAGCAGCTCTGGCAGAGTTTGACGCAGCCGGTGGCGGGCAGGTAGCAGAGCAGGCAGGGCAGGACCAGGGAGAGGGCGGACATGAAAGCCCAGCGGGAGCAGCGCTTGGATTGGGAGCAGGAGCAGGGATGGTCCGCGCAGGTCCCTTCATCGTCCTCGTCGGCGCAGTGGTAGAAGATGCCCTTGACCAGGCACATGCAGGTGGTGTAGTTGACCAAGTTCTGGGCCGAGCAGAGACACTCCTGGTTGCAGACCCAGCAGGAGGGCAGAGCCCGGGGCAGGGAGCATTCCTTGCATTTGCATTTCCCGCAGGCTTCGCAGAGCAGGAGGTGCCGCTCCGCGTCCTGCGCTGCCCCCCCGGGGCCCTTCAGCTCCGAGGGTTTGCAGCCCGAGCCTTTGGGCTGGATGCGGACGGCTCTGGGGGAGCTCTGCTCGGCCACCGGGGCCGGGGCCATGTGGTCCAAGAGCCTTTGGTCGGAGGAGGTGCTGCTGCTGCTGCTGATGGAGCTGGGGCGGCCGCTGAAGGAGATCCACGGGTGGGTGACATCCTGCTCGCAGCGCTGCTGCCCCGGCGCGGGGTCGTGGGGAGCTCGGGGACGCTTCTGGGAGGCCGGAGGGAGCTGGGAGGAGGTGGGGTTGTCGGTGTAGTCGTTCTCCAGGTGAGTGGCCTTCACCTGGTCGATGGGCAGGATGGGCAGGGGGTGCTGCAGCCGCCCGTAGGGGATGCGGCCGTCCAGCAGGGGCTGGACCAGCACCGAGTTGGGGACAACGGTGATGTTGGGGGGAACCCGGGGCTCCATGGAGGGAGCAGGCTGGCCAGGGGCAGGAATCTGCTCTTAAGGGTCCTGGGAGAAGGGAAGGAGAGGAAAAAAAAAAAAAAAAAAAAAAAGGAGAGAGAAAGAGAAGGTGGTTATAGGGTGGTTATAGGGTTGCCCTGCAAGGCTGGCCCCAACAGGGCCTTTTGGTGAAGCTGGGAGGTGTGCAAGGGCTGACCAGGTCACCTTGGGTCCAGGGAAGGAAGGACACCTCCCCTGGAATGAAGGAGACCTCCCTTGGGATGAGGGACACCTCCCATGGGATGAAGGATATGTCCCTTGGGATGAAGGGCATCACTCCCCCTTTGCTGTGGTGTTCCTCTCCCTCACCTTGGCCATCTAAAGCTCCTCCAGCCCTGGGAGAGCTGCTGCTCCTGCAGGGCCCCATTTTGCTGAGGAAAAGCCCATTTTAGGGTCAGCCATCCATACTGACCTGAATTCCTGCCAGCAAACTGCCTGAAATGACCTCTCTGAGCCCCATCCCTAAAAGCCTCAAGGCAGAGATGTGGCTCTGGGCAGGGACTTTTCCCAGGGGGGACAATCACAGGTGACACAGGGACAGGAGTTGGAGCCCATGAAGATCCTGAGGGGTCCCTTCCAACCATCCTGTGCTGACTCAGCACATTCTGTGACGAGGAGTGATGGTTTCAAAGTGGAAAAGGGGAGATTTAGAGATTTAGGTTGGAGAGGAGGAGGGAATTGTTTAGTGTGAGGGTGCTGAGACACCAGGACAGGTTGCCCAAGGAAGTTGGGGCAGCTCCATCCCTGGAATGATTCCAGGCCAGGCTGGATGGGGAGGTGGGAGGTGTCCCTGCCCACACAGGGGGGTTGCAACTGGATGGGCTTTAAACTCCCTTCCAACTCAACCCATCCTCTGATTCTAGGTTTGGCCTGGCACGGGGATGCTCCAGGGTGTGGGGCTGAGCCCTTGGCCTGGCCGTGGCCAGGAAGGTTCCCGGGGGAGCTGCTGGGGTCTCCAGGGATTCTTCCAGAGGGGGGGAAAATCTGGCTGAGCATCCTGGCAGCTGCCAACCAGCGCGGGTCTCCTGGCCCAGGGGCTGGGGATTTAACCCCTCGGTGTCAAAAGCCCAAGAGAGCTGCTGGGGAGTGGAAGAGCTGCTGAGGAAGGAGCTGGAGCAGCCAAGCTGCCTGCTGCCACAGTTTCTAATTTCATGGGAAGAGTGCAATTTCTCCTGGAGCCCATCCAAAGCTTCGGCGGCGGCGGGAGGAGAAGAAACCACAGGAAGTAACTAAAGTTAAATCAAAGAACGGAAACGACTCGGGTTCAAATTTAGAAAGTGCACATTGTTTTCTGGTGGATGTGCCATTTCCTCACGGGGCGACCTTTATTCAGAAATAAAATCCTGCTGGAGATGGGTTGGAAGAAGAGAGTTACGGGGAGAGGAGGAGGAGGAGGAGGAGGAAGAGGAAGCTGTGAAGAGCTGAAGGCATCGCCTGTTGTTTGTGTGCAGCCAGACACAGGGAGGGTTTTCCAGCAGCACTGAAGGATTTTAATGTCACAGCAGCCTGAAAAGAAAGCAAGGGGGAAAAAAGGGAAAAGCTGCAGCCAGCTGTGACCAAGTCACCCCGGAGAAAGGAGAGGGAATGTGGGTGCTTCTCCTGCAAGAGCACAACCTTCCCCTCCCCTCAAAAATAAAAAAATCACCACGAAGCAACAGAAACTGGAGCATGAAGTAATTATGCTTTTTGGGAAGGAGGAAGGGAAGAGCATTATTACCCACTTAAAAAAAAACCAAACAACAAAACCCCCACGTTACTAGAGCCCAGGGAGATGTTTGGGAATCGTTGCTTTGATGGATCACTTGGCATCTGCAGGTGGAGAGGCTGCCAGGTCCCCCCAGGGCTGGCAGGGGGGGACGTGTGGCCTCTCTGGCACCTGGGGCCACTGGCAGCAGGGCTGGGCAGGCTCCTTCTGGGGCTGAGCAAGCAGCAGGGATGGTTCCTGCCTTGCAGTCGCTCTTCCCTGGTTAAAATTCTCTGCTGGGTCTCAGCCATTCGTGCAAAAAATTTTGTTTTTCATTATTCATGGCTCATTGACATCCTGGCTGGAGAAACGGGAGAGGTTTGAAAGCATCTCTTCCCATTTACTGTACGGAAAGCAGCAATGATCCTGACATCCAGGGGGCATGAGGAGGGGAGGAAAAAAAATAATAATTCAATTTCCTCTTGTACAGGGGAATCCGATGGCAGGAGAGAAAAAGCACTTGGAGCAAGGCAGCTTGAGCAGAGGAGCTGGTTGTGTCTGGGCTGTTGTGTCTGGGCTGTTGTGTCTGCAGAAGACTTGGATTTCACCAATTCCTTGGGTTTTAAGCAGAGGTGCAGCTGGCTGGGCTGGGGGAGTGCAGCAGGGCTGGTGTCAGGCAGAAGGAAATGGGATGCTGGGCTGGGGAATCCCAGACTGGGTTGGACTGGAGGAGACCTTGGGAATCACCTCATCCCAACCTGAGCCATGGGCAGGGACACCTCCCCCAGCCCAGGCTGCTCCAAGCCCCATCCAAGCTGGGATGGGACAAGGATGGAGCAGGCACAGCTCCTCTGGGCTCCCTGGGTCAGGGGCTCCTCAGGATCAGGTAATCAGCACAGGGGAGATGAACCCCAGACTTTAGGGTGCTTCATGCTGAAAATGATTCCACATCTGGGCTGGTCCCAATTTTCTGTCTCAAGGCTGCAGAGCAGGGGGAACCCCAACCCCAGCCCTGGGCTGGGCTGGGGAACCCCAAGTCCCTGCAGATATTTGGGCACAGGAGCTGCTTGGATGAAGCCTCTGGAATGGGAAGAGCCAAGTTGGACCCAGAGCTCCAAAACTCCCAGACTGGACCCTGTGAGTCTCTTGAGGATCTCTCTGAACAGACAGATGCTGGGGTAAACCCAGCTGGGGTTTGGTGCTCCTGCTGCTCAGGGACCTCCAGCTTCTGCCCTGGCTTCTGACTCCTGAGCAGAGGCTTTCCCCAGGGACCTGCTCTCATCTGCTGAGCTATGCTCCAGGGACACCAATTTCTGGTCCTTATGGACTTTCCTGAGGGCCATCACTACGTGGCTGCTGCTGCTCCTGTCACCAGATGTTCCAGCACTGCAGGAAATTGCTGCTGACAGCTCCAGGTCAAACATTTCATCCAGGGCTGAACCAGAGAGCCAGCTGGGTGGTGAAAATGTTCTGCAAAGGGGTTCTGCCCCACTGGCATCTGCCCAGGTGACAGAGGTGGTGACATCTGATGGTGTGGACACCCCAGTTTTGGTGCCTGTGTGCCCTGAGCACATCTTCCCCTGAGCTGTTTCTGCTTTGAGGTTTGGGTCTGCATCCCGTGGGAAGAAAAACTTCAGCAAAAGGCCCTGGGTGCCCCCTCATCCCCTCTCCAGGAGCAGGACACCATCATCTTCCTCACCTCCTCACCAGGAGCCCACGGGAATTCTCAGCATGGACATCACTGCCTTGAGGAGCAGCACTGGAACCTGAGAACCTTCAGCTCCTCTCCCAGCCACATCCCCCCCAAAAAAACTTGGTGTTTTGGGTGACCTGGCAGAATGTTAAGACCTTAAAAAAAGGACAAAGCTGGAGTGGGGTGACCCTGGGGCTCTTGCAATGAGGAATGTCAAGAGAAGAGGAGACTGAAGACACCAAAGCACCAGAACTTCACAAAAGCTCTGGGATTTTTTTGCAGTGTCTCTGTGGCTCACTGCACCAATCCAGCCCGACTGCAAACTGCATTTTAATTGAGGAAAAATGAGGAAAATCGAGGTAAAAAATGCCAGGCAGAAGAATTGTAAGCAAACTGAGCTCCTCTTTGCTCAGAGTAACTGCAGAAAGGGTGGGACCTGTGAGTGCCTGGGAAGGCTCCTGACAGCAAAGCAGGTGGGAGAAGCAGAAACCCAGGAGTTTGGGGATTTCTTCATTCTTCAGAGGTGGGTGAAGCAGTGAAGTTCTTCTCAAAGCAGAAATGCCAACAAAGTCCCCTGCAGAGCCCCTCACTGCCCCCAGTTTCCCCTGCAGATCCCTTCCCAGGGCCAGGCTCACCCTGCAGGGCTGGCTGCAGCTCCACACCAAGCTGCTGCCCAGTCCAAATTCCTTCTGGAGGCTGCAATTACAAGTCCTCGAGTTGTAGGAAACCAACTTGCCACTTGGAAGGGTCTTGGGGGGGTGGTTTCAGGCTCAGGGTTTTGGGTTTGCCTCCACGGGTCTGTAGGAAGCTGCATCCCTGTGAGAACCCCCCAGGAAAGCTCCTGAAGGGCTTCAGAACAAGACCCAAAAGAGGAAAGATTTTCCCCAGGAGGAGAGCCAGGGGTGGGAATGGGCTCCCAGGGGAAGTGGTGGATTCCCCCACTTTGGGAAGTCTGAAGTCTCAGCTCCAGGGGGTGCTGGGACATCCCACACAACCAATCCCAGCAGAAGGGCTGGTACAGAAGAGCCTTGGGGTCCCTTCCAAGCTGGGATTCTGGGATCCTATGAACAATTCCTGAAGCTGGAAGTTTCTAGCATCCTGATTTTCAAAGGGGAGGTGGAAACCTTGTCTGCCAGCTGATGAAACCCCAAATGGATCCTGACTTGAACGTCTGCTGAGTGCAGCCACAGGTGATGTCCCCAAAAATCTCAGTTGCCTGGGGGCTGATAATTTTAAGAAATTCTTCCTCAGGTGTTTGGCACCATCCTGGATGTGTGCAGGACCAGAGGAATCGTGAGAACAAGAGATGGAAAGTCCAGAACTGGGTCCTGGCTGGAAGCAACCCCAGCCCTGGGATGCTTTGAAGTTGGGAAATGTCAAGGGAGGGCCCGGATTTATCCTGAGGGCTCAGTGATGGGAACCAGGGGAAAATTCCCCCCAGTTTTCCTGTTTTCAGGACAGTCACAGCTACACTGAAGTTAGAGGAGACAGAGCATGGGGTTTATGTGTGATTAAGGAGAATGCAGAATGTTGGAGCTCATCAGGACCCAGGCTGCCTGAATTTGGAGTCAAGCTGCAAATGCTTTAAAAAAAAAAAAAAAAAAAGCTTTTTTTCCATGAAGTGTGGATTAATATTAACAAAATATCAAGAGAAATTCTTCATCCTCCTTAGCAGCCTTATCTAAGGACAGCTAGAATCTTCTGTACCAGTATTAGGGAAAAAAAATAAAAAAAAAAAAAAAAAAAGAGAAAGCTTGTTAGGGAAAGCTGCCATTTTTAAAAAACGAGACATGAAATTCTTGCCAGAGTGTGGAAATTCAGAAGCTGGGAAATGAGACCTGGAGACTTCCAAGAAGCTGTCTCTGGCCAGCTCGAGTCTGTTCCTCTGCTGGGAGTGGATACAGCACATTTTGGGGCACTGATGTCCCCATCTCTGGGGCTCCAGTTTCTTCCTCGAGGTTTTTATTGGAGGAGAACTTTGATTTTAAGGCCACAAAATTAAACTGGGATTTGATCAGTTAAGGTAAGGGCACTGAGTGATACCCGTGTGAGCAGGGTTCCATGGTTTCTGAGGGAAATGCTTTATATTGCATTAAAAAAAAAAAAAAAAAATCAAACCAAATGGCACCCGTGGAAAGCTGCTTGGTGGCTGGGCTGGACTGGGAATCCCAGCAGCAAATTGGGTAATGATTTGATTAATTCAGGTTTTTTTTTTGCTTTTATGGTTAATAACTGGGAATTAATGATCAGTGCAGTGCTGCAAAGGTTGTGGATTTTCTGTCACTGAGGTCTGATAGGAGGTTTTTGGTTTTTTTTTTTTTTCCTGTTGGGGGGGGGGTTGGAGATGTTGCATTTCCCAGCATGGTTTGGGAATTAGTCACCACTCCCTGAAAACAGCTTTTGTTTCCCCGTTTCAACAATTTCTCCCCTGCACACCCTTCGGGGAGGGTTTCCAAAAAGCACTGCAGCCTTCAGAAATGGGCCTTTTAATTTTATCATCCCAGCACTGAGCCCCTTCAGCAACAGCAAACCCAGCAGCCCCACGGAAAAACCAGCACATTTATCAATGAGACATCCCCAGCAGGGCTCCAATAACTGAGAACAACCCCTCCTCCTCCTATCACTCATTTTTTTATGGAGAAGGGGGAAGCCAGGCAGTCAGGATCATTGTGATTCCGGGCACAAATTGGAGCTTTGGTCTTTAACCCCAAATAAAGGGAGAGGAAGGGGGGAAGTGGTGCCACTGGGAAAGCTGGGGCTCTCTTTGCCCAATTAACCAGCAATTCCTGGGCTGATTTTTGACATCCTGGACCCTCAGCATGGCATGGAGGAAAGGCAGGAGCTGAGAAGTTTTAAAGCAGCCAGAATGTGCTTTTTCTACTCTGGATAATCCAGGGATGCTTTTATATATATATATATATATATTTATATATATAAATGTATTTTTATTTTTTTCCTCACCCTTTAGAGAAAAACTCAGGGCTATAAAAGATTGAAATTACAGCAACAACAGCAAAAAAAAAAAAAAAAAAATATTAAATAATCATCTCTTTGGCCACTTGAAGCAGAAGAGTGTTTTCCTCCTGTGCTCAGTGCTGATGTTCATTTGCACTGCCATTTCCAAGCTCTGCCTTTCCAGCCCTGCTTTCCTCCCAGACCTTTGTGCCTTTTCTCTGCCCCTTTCTGGTTTTTCCAGTCCCCTCCTGGTAATGAATTTTCAGAACATGTCGTCTCCAGGCTTCTCTTTCTCCTGTGACGCCAGGACTGGTACCAGAAAATCAAATCCTGGCTTCTCTTTGCTACGCAGTTGGGAGGGAAGAGCAGCCAAGGCAGTTTTGGGGTTTTTTTCCCCCTCCGTATAAAATATATCCCACACACCTTTATGAAACGATTCTAGGGACACATTTTTATGACCCCTCCATCCTTTAAATTCTATAAACTGCCCAGATTTAAAACTGAGGTGAGGGAGTGTGCAGCAAGACAGGGAAGGCAACAGGGATGGAATCGAGCACCGAGGCCAAAAATAAAAAAAAAAAAAAAGGAAAAAGAGATACATTTGTATAAAATAACCTGGTTAAGAGCAAGGGTCGTGCGGGAAAGCTCTGGCACGGCAGAGCCTGATCTCTGAAGTGTCCTATTATGGAGACAGCTCAGAAGTACTTGACACTAAGAAGCCAGAGGGCTGGGGAGAGGAGAGGAAATGCATCTCCTCGGCTGCATATTCCCCAGCAAGGAGCATCCAGTCCTTATTTGCCAGCTCAGGTGACCACGTATTGCTGCTGCCTTTTTTTTTAATTATTTATTTATTTATTTATTTTTGTTTTTTTAATTTTTTTGGGGAGGCAAAGAAGGCTGAAAGAGGGGACATCCCAGCCCAGAGCCTCTTTCTGCTCTGAACGCCCTGCAAGCAAACCCGACGCAAGTCCGGTGAAACCTGCCTGCTGTAGACATCCCCCCAATGCAGATGTTGATGGAAGAGCACAGAAGGGAGAGAGAAACCAGGAACACAGGGACACAACTGCAAATTCAGCAAGAAACAGGATCTATTTCTTCCGAATGCAAAGTCTCCCTTAGGCTGGGAAGCACCATCCTCTAAATAGTTACAGATAATTACTGTTGGAAAAGTCGCAGCCGGAGACACGAGCAGCGATCTTTAGGGGACCAGACGAATTCCATCTAGAAAGAGCGCAGGATCTTCCCTGGGGAAGAGCCTTTCTCTAGAATTTAACATTATTTTTTTTTTCCCCCGCTTGAAAAACCTTTTAACACCGTCTCGCCCCCGCGGCTCTCGTACTTACTTTGACCAATGGGGCCAGAACCATCTCCCCCTGGGCGAGTTAATCCGCGAGCGGCGGGGCAGGAGGGGTGCGGAGCCGGGAGAATCCCTGCGGGAGGTGCGGGAGGGACCTGCGAGCGCGGCGCTGTCAGAGCTGCACCCGCCGCTGCCTGGGAAAATGGCTATTTTATGAATGGGAGGGCAGCCGCCTCCTCTGCGCAGGCGCGGACTTCCCGGCTCTATGAATGGGGTGGGCACCGGGGCGCCACTGCGCATGCGCTGCTGCCTTTTATGAATGGGGGGCTGAGAGCAGCGCCGGGAGCTGCGGAGGATGGAGACGGCTCACGGGTTTTTCCCCCCCTTCCTTCCTCCTTTCTCTCTCTCTCTTTTTTTTTCCTTTTCCATTTTTTTTTTATGAATGGAGGGCAGGCGGCAGCTGCGCATGCACCGCGCCCCCCGCCCGGGGCTGGAGGTAACGGAGCGGGCGGGGGAAGCAGCCGAACCCCCCCCTTTTTTCTCCCCCTCCCCATCTCCCAGTCTTCCCATCTCCATCCCCTGGTCCCCCCGTCTCCACCTCCCGCTCCCCCCCTTCTCCGCTCCCCCCGGAGCCCCCCGGGAGCACCGGGCGGGGGTTCCCTCGCTGTCCCCGGGGGGGGTGGGCTCTGTAGGGCCGGGGTGGGAGCAATGGGGTGTGCGAAGCCGGAGGTTTTGGTCATCCTGGTTTTTGGGGGTGTACGAGAAAATCTTCGGGGGTTTTGTCCTCTTTTTAGCCCCCCGGTTCGTCCCTTGCACTGCGGCATCGCCATCCCACCCCCCCCAGCCCCGTGTCCTCCCCCTGCGGTGCCCGGGAAGTGTCCCCAGAGCCCCCGGGGGGGTTTTGCGGCTCAGGTGTGCGGTGTCCGGGTTGATTTAAGGGCTCTGGAGAAGGCAGAGGAGGTGGGCAGGGAAAACCCAACCGCCCAGAGCCGCTCCGGCTCGGTGGAAGGGAGGCGAGCGCTGGGTTATTCTCAGCCTGGCAGTTGAATTTTTTTTTTTTTTTCCACGTTTTTTGTGCGTTCTGCTGGGTCTCCTCCCCATCTCTCTGCAGGCAAAACGAGGCAGGGCCTCGGGGCCAGGCTGGGAAATGATCTTTAGCAAACATCAGTCCTTCTGCTGCTCGGTGCTGAGCTTCCCTGCAAACCTTGCTCCGAAACAGCCTTTTTGGTTCCCTTTTCTTTCAGCAAATGGAGAATCCCAGTTCCCCGGGGGTGCTGGGTCTGGGTGCCCCAGGATCCTGGGCGGGATGTTTGCTGTACCCAGAAAATGCACTACTAAATACTAAATGTATTTTTAACAGGTGTGGAGGGTCCTCTTCAGAGCACCGAGCACATCCCCTCTCCTTTCCTGCCCTGCTGAAGGCAGGTGGGTCCTGCAGGGGGATTTAGAGGCTTCCAGGGCCCTGACAAAATGTCTGAGTTCTTTATTCACTTGGTGCTGAGCTGAGCACTGGGTGCTGCTGCAGACACCACCCAAAAGATTTCTCTCTCTGAGGCTGCTGGTTGAGTCCTGTCTGGGTTTGTCCCCAGGGGCTGAGACCTTTCCAAGTGGGAGCAGGGCTGAGGGGCAAATGGAATTTAACAAGGCGAGGGGGGAAGGAGAATCTCTGCAGAAATGTCTCTGGGTGGCACACCAAACACTGCTGGGTTTCAAAGCTGCCAGGCTTGGGAATAAATAGAATCTGGCTGCTAAAAGTGTTGCTTTGTGACTGCTTGGGTTCTCTGCTGCTTGAAGGTCAGGCAAGCACTGAAAATGTGATGGTTTATGGTCTTGAAAATTGGTAAATATACGAATATTAGAAGGAAATGCAATTTAAAATAAAAGGGGGAAGCATTGAGGGGGTGAAAAGGTTCCTGAGCTTCATTTTGCTGCCTGCCCCTGGGGCAGTGTCCCCTCCTCTTGTGACTTCCCTGTCACCCACCCTGGAGGTGCCTGTTTGGTCATTTCTGCTGGAAATGAAGCTGCTGCTGCAGCACAGATGGAAGCTCTGGGCTTCCTCCCCTCTTATCAGGCACCTGTTGCTTGTGCCCAGACATTACTCACATCCTTGAAGTCAAATCTTGGTTTGCATAATGAACCCCAACTGGGCTCTGTTTCCTTCCTTCCCTCCCAGTGCCTTTACCTGGAGATGGAAACTTTCTGTGTTGTTTGGAGGTTCCAGCACAAGGAATGAAAAAAGTGAAGGTTTTAGTCTGGTAATTCAGCTTTTAATCACTATGGACCTGCTTTTTTTTTTTTTTTTTAAGTGGATAATTTGGTGTCAGTGGTGGTGACTGAGCCTCCAGCACTGCCTGAACCTCACTGAGGTTGGGTAACAGTGTAGGGGGAGTTTGGGTGAGGATGGTGGAAAAATGGGATTCTCCAACAGGGGATGGAAAAAAGGAGATTCTGAATGAGGGAAATCCACCCAGGACACAGCATCCCAACAAACCCCTCTGGAAGTGCCCCCCCAGAATGTTTGTGTGGCTCCTGTGTCCATCCCCATGTGGGATGTTTTAAGGTTTTTAGTGGGATGTAGCACATATTACAATAAAAAAGGATGAAATGCTGCATTTCATCACGGGAGCTTTGAAAAGACCCAGGCTATATCCATTACAAAGTCACAGGCTGGAAACTTTATGGTTTCAAAGGGATTTTTTTTTTTTTTTGGATGCTCTAAACCACTTTTTTTCTTTGTGGCTTTAACCTGTTCCCTCCTGGCCTTTAGCTTCCTTTCTCAATTTGTATTTTTTTCTTGAAAAAGCCTCCCCCCAGCACCCTGAGGGTTGTGGATCAGGATTTTCTGACAGTTTTGGGCCAGGTCCAGCAGTCAAACTCTGTCAAACTGCCTGGCAGGTCCTGAGTTTTGCCCAATTAATGAGCCCATAATGTAGAAACTTGCAGCAGGGAGAGAAAGCAAAGTGCCTGTTGCATGGTTTGCCCTAAATGGAGCCCAAAAAGCTGTTTTTTAATTTATTCTTGCTTTGTCTTTTGTTTTGGGCTCTGCTGTGTTCTTCCTCTCTGCTGTTCCTGCTTCTCATCATTTTTTTTCCCTCTGTCAAGTGATGCTCTTGCAGCTCCCAGCCTGGAGAGGAGCAATCTGGACAACACATTTCCTCCACGTAGCAATTAGCAGCTGATGAACAAAAGCAGGGAGTGGATGAGAGCAGAAAGAGGGAGGTTGGGTGGGAGCAGGAGGACTGGAGGAGCTCAGAGGTTTTCCTACAACCCTCTGCTTTTCCTTTAAAATCAGAAGTTAAATAACAACGAACAGGAGCTGATTGCTGAAGGAAACCAAAAAACACTGTTCAGAGCCTGGGTTAAAGGAGGTTTCTTCAGAAGGTTTCTCACCCAGGCTGGCATCAACAGGAGCCCCCCCAGAAGGTGCAGGAGCCCCCCCAGAAGGTGCAGGAGCCCCCCCAGAAGGTGCAGGAGCCGCCCCAGAACTCAGGAGGCTGCGGGTGAAGTTTGATCCTGGGTTTCGTTTTTTTTTTTTTTTTCTTTTTTTTTTTTTTTTTTTTTTTTAATGGTGTTTTGGTGAGCTTGAAAATATTTTGTTGTGAGAAAGTCCAGATGGATGTGGATGTTCTCAGGGAACACACGAAGGGAGAAAGTTACTCATCATCCTGGCAGCTCAGGGAGCCCGTGAGGACAAGCACGGAGTGAGAGGCACTGGGGCAAAAATAGTCCCAGTGTCAGCTGTACTGGGATGTGCTGGTCAAGTTCCTCTGAGGGAAAACACCCTGAAGCTCTGGTGCTTCTGTGCAGCAAGGTTTTGGTCCGAGCTGTGGGTCAAATGGAAGAGGTTTGGGGACAGGGCAAGTGATGGAAAACAGAGCCAGGGCTCCTTGGCACAGAGGGAGGATGAGATTTGGGTTGCAGCCCCAGCTTTTCCAGTCTCAAAGTGGAGTCTCTGTGCCTCCTGATGCTTGCCAGTGCTTTCCAAGAGCTGGGTGTGATGCCCCACGTCCTGTGACAGGGCTCATGTTGGAAGGGAGAAGTTATTTCTTGAGATTTTGGACCCGTTGGTGAATTCCTTTTCGTTAAAGCACGTGCTGGGAGAGGCTTCAAGTTTAAGCTGAGATCTTGTCTCATTTACCCAAGTCAGTAGAATTGCAATGGTCACAGTCTGGAAATGACCCCAAAATTTCATAACCAAACCCCAGCATTTCAAACCAACCCAAATTTTGCCCACCACAGCTGCTGGGATGGTGAATTCTGCTGCTGGATCAAAGCCATCACCTTCCACTGCTCCTGGTCCCTGCATCCCAAGCAGGACCTTGGTGCTGAGCTACCTCTTTCTACCTCTTTCCTCAGCAAAAAGAGACTTTAGAGGATGCCACGTGTCCTTTTTGGGGCCTCAAGTGACCTGCCAGAAGTGCTGGTGTGGATTCTGCCTTGTCCAGGGAAGGACAACCCCAAGCAGAGCCCATCCAGCCCTCGTGCTCCCTGTGAATTCCTGCAGCTTCCCTGGGTCATTCCTGGAGGTTCTTTGTTCCTGTTGGGTCTCCTTGGTGCTTCCAAACCCAAATTATTCCCTGGGAATGCTGCAGTATCCCAAGAGGTGCTGCAGGCTTTGGCAGTGGGATATTTGGGGGTGTTCTGCCCCTGGTTTTTCAGGTGTTGGTGGCTCAGGGCTTGGCTGGACCCCTGGAGAGGAGAAGTTTGTATCCCCAGGGGAAATGTGGGAATTTTTTTTGGTTGTTTTCCAAGTCAAGCAGCACATCATGGGCACAGGGAAACCTGTGGCTGTCAGAAAACAAACCTGGGGGCTGGGTCTGGCTGGGGTGGGGCCAGGCTGGGGGATTTTTAGCAGGAAAAGGAGGAGCTCACCAATGGGTGGTGGGGGGGCTGAGGATTTGGTGACCTGAGGGTTGGAGATTTCAGCTTCAGGTGATGTCTTTTGTTGCTTGGAGCTGGAAAAGCCCAGTACGAGGGAAGGGCTGCCCCTCCAGCCCTGGAAAACAAGTTAAAAGTCTCCCAGGAGAAACCAGGATCTCATCCCACTCCCCAGCCTGGCTCAGGCTGTGGCATGGGAAGCTCATCCTGAGCTCAATCCTAGCTCTAAACACCCTCCAGTCCCAGGCTTTGGCCACGTTAACCACTTGTAGGCTCTGAGAGAGGGTTGCTGTGGCCTGAGAAATCTAATAAAACCTATTTTTAGTATTAAAATGAGGTAATATTATTCAGACAAGTGATAATATTAAAGGGGGGGTTTGCCAAGGGGGGGCTCTGCAATCTCTGGAGGCTGTGCCCACACCCCCAGTTCAAACATTATTGTGGTCAGGGCATGACAAGAGCCTGGCTTTGAATTTAGGCAGAAGGGGAATGAACCTGTAATTCCCAGGAAAGCTGTTATCCCAAGGGGAGGAGCTGATTCCCCCTGTTGTGCTTTGGGTCCAAGCATTTTGCTCTTTAAAAGTCCCTCTTGGGAAGGAGAGGGGGAGATTCCTTGGGTTGGATCCCCTCTTCCTACCTTGGGAAATTTTCTGGAAAAAAAAAAAAAGACCAAACCCATCAAAACAATTGGTAATTAATTGGGTTGGATTAATCTGGGCCCATGGCCAAGCTGGGAGTGAGCAGTGGGGCTGCAGGTGTATCTATGGTTTGGGATTTTTTTTTAATTTTTTTTATTTTTTTATTTCTAGATCATCTCTTGACAGCCCAATAGCCAGAGAATGTCATCACAGCTCCTGGGGAAATAAAAAACAAAGAGGTTTGGCATTTACTCCATGGAGTAACAGGGTAGTGGGGCTGGAGTAACACAGAGCTCTGCTGGGTATGGATTTGCTTTTGCTGTTTGGGGGAAATCTTTTAAAAATCAGAGCAGTCCGTGTGTCTACCCCTGATCCAAAGGAGCTGGGGGTTCACAGACCTGCCCAGCCTGACTGGAAATAAAAAATAGAGATAATAGGAGAGGAAAAGTAATTTTGTGGTTAAAATAGAGCAATGCCCACGGTGTCTATTTGGAGGATGTGAGTTTGTAGGTGAATTTATTTTTTTTTCCTGCCCATGTCATCTGGGTTAGTTCAGAAGTCAGGGCAGGAGGAGGATGAAGCCCTGGGAGCACTGATGGAGGGTTTTTTGCAGACAAATCTTTAACTTGGATGGTGGATGAGCAAAGAGCATTTTTCAGGCTTTGCAGACAGAACGTGTTGTGGAGAAGAGGCTTGGAACAGATGCACCCAGAGCTGATTCCATTTATCATATTAAAAAATAAAGCAAAGACAATTCAGGCTCATTTGCTGCTTTATTAGTTCCAATAAACAGCTTTTCTCATCACTGTGCAGGGCACACACAAAGCTCTCAGGATTGGCACTGGTGGTTCCAAAGCTGCTGAGAGTCCCCTTGCTCCAGGCAGCTCAGAGGTTGCTCTAATCCCACCTTTTTTTTTTACATTCATTTTAGCACAGGAATGATTATAATATTTTTTTAATTTTCAAGTGTTTCAGGGCTGTATTTTTTTTTTTTTCCCCCCATGTGTTCAGCTAGAAATGAGAAGGGCTGTCCAGGAAAGGGTCTGGAAGGCAGAGCATCAGAGCTGCATCCAAGGGAGCCTTTGGCTTTTTATTTATCTAGTGCAATTTTAAATTTTTTTAATTTTTTTTTTCCTTTCCAAAAATACCAATTTAATTTATGGAGTGATAGAAGAAGCAGGGAGAATAATTTCACCTGAAAAAGTGCAGCATTGTCTAACTGAGTGCCCAGGCAGTGCTGCTGATCCCCCCCAGCAGATGTTTCTCATCTGGAATACAGACCAATTCCAGCCTTTTTTTTTTTTTTTTTCTTTTTTTTTTTTGATTACTGTTTATTTGGCTGCTTTATTACACTGCCATTTCCAGGAAGGAAACAGCACACAGGAACCCAGCAAGATGCTCTTTGTACTTTGGTGCCACTTATTCAGGAACAATTTGGGCTTTAACCCCTTTCCTCCCCTTTTTTCCCTATAATTGTGAGTTTTCCCTCCCCCTGGGAGCCACACAAACTCCTGGGAAGTGCAAGGGCTGAGAATCAGCTGGGTGGTGGGAATCTACCTGACATTTTTTTAGGTGATTTCATGATTTTCTAGGGACCTTTTGGCTTTTTTTGCCACCTGGTGCTGCTCTCCCTGCACTGCTGGGCAGGTTGGGGTGTGGGAAGCCTGGGACCTTGTCCCATTGGATCCCTCTGGGAATTTTCCTCCAGTTTATCCTGGGATCAACGTGGAACCTTCTGGGGTTTTGTGGAGAGGTCCCCAGGGCTGCCAGGTGGGTTTTACAGCTTTTGGAGTGTTTGGGAGCTGGGATTTAATCCTGGAGGGCAGAGCCTGAGCTGGGTGGTGCTGGTGGATGGGATGTGGTCCCACTGGGGACAGAGCTTCAGATCTTGGAGCTGTGTCAAAAAAAAAAAAAAAAAAAAATCAAAAGAAATCATTTTTACACGGGTTTTTTTCTTGTTTCTTGTCCAGAGCAAGCAGGGAGGGGTGTGTGAAGTGGGGATAATTTAATAAATGGACACTGGGATTGTCGTAGCTCTTTAGATGTTGCTGTTTTCTTTTGCTATTTTTGTTTTGCTGTTTCTCTGGAGCTCTGGAAGTATTAATTTTTAAATTTTATTATTATTTTTAGGGGACCTGTGTCTTTAATATGAAGTTTTCTCCTTAAAGTGCTAAATTCCCAGGCTGGAAGCAAACTTCAAACTTCCTGCTCCAGCTGCATCTGCCTTCAGCCTCCAGAGCAGATCCTTGGCTGTAATTTAAAGGAAAGAAAGAAATGGGTATTGCAGGTAAAAAGGAACAACTGAAGGGAAAAAAAACCCAAAACCAAACATCCTTTCAAAGCCCCTTGAGCAGTTTTCAGGAGAATTTCCCCTAATTTCCTATTTACTCCCAGAGCTGCTCAGCCTTTGGCAAGGACAAATCCAAGCTCAGCTCCCTGAGAGGAGCTCCAGGGATGTCCTGGAGGTTATGGAATTCCTGAACATCTGGTTCTGCCCTGGCTCAGAGGTTCTCCTCTCCCCAGGAGCTCCTGCAATCCCCTGCACAGAGGGTAAATCAAGTTGAGAGGCTCTGCCTGCTGGGAAAAGCTGGAAACCTCCAATTCCAGATGAGGGAAGCTCAGGAGAGGGGGAAAAAAAACTTCCTAGCTTTTTCTTCCCATATTTCCAGCAGGGAAAGGATGCTTTGAACCATGGGTCCTGAGCTCTGTGTCTTTTTCCTCCTCCTTTTGGCCTCCTCTAGACCAGTGACAAGAAGGAACTGGTTCCAGTTGCCCCAGGGGAGGTTCAGATTAGAAAAATTTCTTCACTAAAGAAGTTTTGAAGCTCTGGGACAGGTTGCTCAGGGGGGTGGTGGTGGAGTCACCATCCCTGAGGGCACCCAAAAAATGGGTAAATGTGGGTTTAGTAACTTTAGGATTGGTCTTGAGGGTCCTTCCCAGCCATGATGCTGTTTGGGGTCTGTGATTCTTGGGCAGCTTCATCCTCCTGCAGGATGAGCTTGGATTTGGGGTCCCTGCCCATGAAGCTTGGTGGTCTTTAAGGTCCCTTCCAGCCCAACCCAGTTTCCTGCCTCTAAATAATTATTTATGTTATATTTATGTTATGGGACTGGCACCTCACCCCTTGCCCATGTGGCAGTTTTGGGGCAAAGAACCACAACAAATTTAGGGCTTGAGTGAGCACCTTGTCCTTAAGGTGAGTTCTGCTCACAAACTTCTGGTTTTGTATTTTTTTTTCTCCACAAATTGGGGTGATCCATGGTTTGGGTTTTTTTATTCCCTGTGTCCCCTCTCCATGTCCCAGGGTACCACTGCTTGGCCACAGCATCAGGACACAACCCAACCCCTGCATCTCCCCCTGACCCCACAGGAGCCTTCAGGGCAAGGGGAACCCCAGGAAGTCCTTTTGGGGTCAAAACTCCCCCAGCTTGTGATGCCCCTGGCTGGACAGGACAAGGACAATGCTGGGAGCTTGGTTTTGCTCCAGGGGGAGAGGAGCTGGGGGGTCCCAAAGCCCTTTGGGTGGGATCAGAAAGTGGGAGGTGGTGAAATGCAACCTGCTTGTTCTTGGGGAGCTTTGGGGTTTTTTTCCTGTATTTTATTTATTTAGAATTTTTTTTTTTTAGAAACAAAAAAAGCCCTTCTTGTAGCTTTGATCAGGAGGGATTACCCAGTCTGCTTGATGCAGGAAATATCAGATGTCTCTAATCCTGGAGCACTGGCTCAATATTTAAGTAGCTCTGAGTGCAGAATTCTCTGGCTGCCTCTAATCCCCTCCTGGGTCTTGCTGTCCCCTTGCAGGCAGCTCTGGTGACACTTGGGGACAATCCCAGAGCACCTGGCCTGGCAAAGAATTAGTGCTGGGCTTGAACCATCTGAGAAGAAAAAAAATCCCTTCCTCACACCTTGGAGTGGCCAAGGAGGGGGTTGTGGTAAGGGGGGACCCTGGGGACAGGCTGGTGGCATTTCAGGCTCAGAACTGCTGGTGGTGTGATTGGATTTGGGGCTGAGATTGTTAAAATGTCCAAGGTGGGACCCACCTCCATCTCAGGGCTGGATCCAGGGGTTGGAATTCTTGGTACAGAAATCTGCAGTGTGCTTTTGTTCATTCTTATTTCTTCTGGGCATGGGGTTGTTGTTTTGTTTTTTTTTTTTTTTCAAGCTTATTTATTTATTTTCAGTCATTCTGCCCTAAGCATTGCAGCTAAATACCTTCTGAAAACTGAAATTAAGATTTTGGCCAGACCACAGATCCCAGTTTTGGGATGTTAAGAACTTCTCCATCTCCTGCAATCGAATAGAAAATGTTGGAAGAGGGGACCAGGATTTGTTTAAATGCAAGGGAGGCAGATTTGGAGCAGGAGGAGGAGTGACTGGAGGCAACACAGTAAATCCTGCATTTAGCAGCTCCCCACTTCACCAGCACTGGATGTTTCAGATGCAGTGGCTGATCCTGCCCTGACCGTGCCTTGGCCAGGGAAGTTGGGACCAGCTGATCCTCCAGGTCCCTTCCATCCTCCTGCTCTCAGTCCCATCACTTTTTTTCCCCTCTCAGCTCCAGGGGTCCATAGAGCTCAGAAGCCACCAAGGTCCTAAAAGCCCCCAAGATTTTTCTGCCTGTGCCAGCCCAGGTGACCCCAGGGCCCCACTTTTCCTTTCCTGTCCTTTCTCAGCTTTTGGCTCCTCAGCTTTCCAGACCCAGCAGCAGGAGCATCAAAGAGGAAGGAGCTCAGGAATAAACCCACCACTTTATGACACATCTTCAAAGTGCCTCTTGAAAAGTTCAAAGGACACAGAGGAGGAGGAGAGGAGGGGACCAGACTCAAAGGAAGATTGAGGGGGGGAGGGAAATCAAAGCTTTGGAGGAGCTTTATGGCCTGATTTCTGTAACACTTTCAATGCCAAAAGCATCTCAGCACCTGATCTTCTCTTTCCACCTGGTTCCTCCTTATTTCCAGCAATTTCTTTGTGTCCAGTTTTGGGCACCTCAATGGAAGAGAGGTTTGGAGGTGCTGGAGGGAGTGCAGAGGAGGGCAGTGGAGTTGAGGAAGGGTCTGGAGAATAAATCTTATGGAGAAAGGAGCTGGGAATGTTTGGTTTGAGGAAGAGGAGGCTGAGAGGAGACTTCATCCCTCTCTAGAACTCCCTGAAAGGACACTGGAGAGGTTGGTGCTGGTTTCAGATGATCAGGGATAGAACACAAGGGAATCATGGAATGGCTGAGGTCGGAAGGGACCTCAGAGATCCTCAGGAATGATCCAGCTTGGGTGGCTCCAGGCTGCAACAGGGCAGGTTTGGGCATTAGGAAAGCAAAATTTCCCAGGAAGGGATGGGCAGAGCCTGGAGGAGGGAGGTGGTGGAGTCCCCATCCCTGGATGGCTTTGGGGGTGGTGCTGGGGAGAACTGTGCAGAGTGGGGATGCTGGTTGGACTGGGTGATCCCAAGGGTCTTTTCCTGATTCTGTGATTCCTCAGGTGAAATCTGCATCTCCCAGGGCCAAATTATTTCCTCTGTGTCTGGGAGATTTGTGTTGCTGGAAGGGGCTTTTTCCTGGCTCTCAGTCTGAACCTCCCTGCCCCACCTCTGCTGGGGTCCCTCAGGTCTGCCCAGGCTTTGGTTGCATTTTGGGGGGTGTTGCTGAGGGATGGTTCCCCAGGGAAGCTTCCAGACCTCCCCAGATACAAAAGGGAGGAGAAACTCTCAGGAACCCCAAAGTTTGTGCATAAAAACCTCTCTGGGACTCCTCCCCAGCTCTGCTTGGGCACTTGCAGGACCCTCCCTGCTCCTCTCCTCTCCCCTTCAAATGGCCCTGCAAATCCTTGAATATTTTCCTACTTCCTTTTCCAGCCATCTCACATTCCGGATTATTTTCTGATGCTTGCCTAACCCGGGGAATCTGTTTTCCATCTCCCTTCAGCCAAGGTTTTCATTTTTTAACCCATCCTCCCCAGCACTTCCCTTCAGTGCTTTGGGTTTGCTGAGGGAATTTCTCAATGGAAGTGAAAATGTGGGGCTTGTCACAGAGAGGTTCCCCCCCCAGCACCCCCTCGGGTTTTGGAGGGATATAAATCATTGATTTAAGCCCAGGGTAATTTAACAAGATTATAGGAGAGAGAAAATCCACTTCCTCCCCATAGGAATGGTCCCTTCAGCTTTCTCCACCTACACGATCCCTGCGCATCCTGAGAGCCTCTCCTGTGTTTTCCTGGCTGGGCTGGGGGATGCCAATTAAAGCCCCTGGTAATTATTTTATAATTATTATATAATTTATAAGTTCCCAGCCCTCAGCACCCCCAAACCTGCTCCCCTGCAGCTGCAGAGTCCCTGAGCTGAAGGGACAGGAAAATCCCCTGATCCCAGCCCAGGGGGGATGTCTCCAAGTGTTGCATTTTTCTTGCTTTCTCCCTGATTTGGGGAGCTGGAACTTAAAAAAAAAAAACAAAAAAAACCAAAAAAACAACCCAAAGGAACTTAAAAAAACCCAACCCAAGTTATTTTTTTTTCTTGCAAACCAAAGGTTGGCATCCCTTGGGTTCTCAGGCTGGGCAGTGCAGTGTCACAGAAGAAAGGGTCCTGGAGCCCACCCTGCAGGACAGGGCTCCAGTAATGAATTTCCAAGGATTCCTTTTTTCTAATTATAGCAAATCATTTTTACAAACATTTTCTTGGGAAGAGAGTCTCAAACTTGAGCCAAAAAGGTGAAAGGCTGAGATTTAGTCAGTGCCTGGAAAAAGTTAAAAAATGGACTACATGGTTTTTTTGTTTTTTGTTTTTTTTTTAATTATCGGGCCAATCAGTTCTGCTATTTCATCTTTTTTTTCCTCTCTACATTTGCACCTAATTTCTCTTCTTTTCCCAGAGCAAAGCCACCTCTCCTGCTCCCAGATGCTCTCAATTTTGGGTGAAAAGAAGGAGTAAAGCTCAGTTATCAGTAGGAGAAGGGTGAGCACCCCCTTAAGAGGGGGCTCGTGGTATTGGGGTGTTTGTGCTGCTCCTTGTGCTCAGCTGGGGAGTTAAATGGGAAAATAAACATGGAAAAATCCATAATACTTATGGATGGGCTGTGGATAACTGAGGAGCAACCTTAGGGCAACCTGAATGTAGGTGGATGGGTTTGGGTTGGGGTGGATGGGTTTGGGTTGGGGTGGATGGGTTTGGGTTGGGGTGGATGGGTTTGGGTTGGGGTGGATGGGTTTGGGTGGGGGTGGATGGGTTTGGGTTGGGGTGGATGGGTTTGGGTGGGGGTGGATGGGTTTGGGTGGGGGTGGATGGGTTTGGGTGGGGGTGGATGGGTTTGGGTTGGGGTGGATGGGTTTGGGTTGGGGTGGATGGGTTTGGTATGGAATTGTTAGGAAGAATTCCTTTGCTGAGGGAATTCTCAGGGGCTGGAAGGACTTGGCAGGGAAGTGGTGGAGGCTCCATCCCTGGAAGTGTTTAAAAACCACGAAGCCCTCCAGCCCCCGTTCTGGAGGCCCTGGTGATGTAGATACAGATAAATACATTTTATTTGTTTTATTGGGGGGGGATCTTGGTGCTTGGACACGGTGATCTTTGAGGTCTTTTCCAGCCATGACAACTCTGGGAATTTGGGATGAAACCACCCCAGGTGACCAGGGTTGAGCCCCAGAGCATCTCTTGGGTGAAACTCCCCAAAAAGGTTGAAGATGAATCTCCCCAAAAAGGTTAAAGATGAAACTCCCCAAAAGATTTAAAGATAAAATTCCCCAAAAGGATTGAAGATGAAATTCCCAAAAGGTTTAAAGATGAAACTCCCCCAAAGGGTTGAAGATGAAACTCCCCAAAAAGGTTGAAGAAGATGAAACTCCCCAAAAAGGTTAAAGATGAAACTCCCCAAAAGATTTAAAGATAAAACTCCCCAAGAGGATTGAAGATGAAACTCCCCAAAGGGCTGAAGATGAAATTCCCCAAAAGGGTTAAAGATGAAATTCCCCAAAGGGTTAAAGATGAAATTCCCCAAAAGGGTTAAAGCTAAAACTCCCCAAAGGGTTAAATCTGGATGGTTCCCCCCACCCCATCCCATCCTGGTGATTCCCCCCCATCTCCTTAGCAGAATTTTGTCATTGAGGAGAGATGGGGGGGGGAAAATTTTCCCTTCCGTGCTCTCCCTTCCCCCTGGCTCTCACACACGAGTGGGGCCCATCCCGAGGTGTCTCCTTACAGAGCCCCCACTCCATCCCAGCTGAATTCCTCCCCATTCCCAGCCCCTCTTCCCTCTTCCCAACAAAGCTCTGGTTCTCTGCTCAGCGTGGAGCCGACCCGAGGGGCCGGTGTCTGCCTTGGCCTCTGGGCCAAAGATTCCTCCTGTTTACAATTTCCCTATTCCTGTTTTTAATGTTGTGCTGGGAGCAGCCACAAAGGGCTGGTTTTGTCCAGCAGGAACAAGGGAGCTATTAGAGAAGGGACGGAGGAAGGAAGGAAGGGAGATCCAAAAAGGAGCAGCCCAGGAGGGATTAGCATACACAGCTGTTCCCTCCGGGACAGGAGCTGGAGCCTTTTTTATCATTTCCCTCTCATTTACATTTTTTTCATATCTGGTTTCCTCCTTTCCAGCCCCCTCCCCCCCCCCCTCCCCGTGGCTCCAGGACCATCTGCCCATTTTATTGGATTATTTTGGTGCTCCTTGTTTCTCAGACAGGCTCGTCCAGCCCAGCCTGCTCCTCCCCAGCTCCAGGATTAAGCCCTGCAGCCCCCAGCACTCAGCCTGCCCCGTTTCCCCTCGTTTTTAAGCTTTCTCCCGTGCCTGGCTCGCTGGGTAGGGCTGCTCCTCCATCATCCATCCCTCCTGGCAGGCTGGGAGCTGCTCCCAGGCTCGGGAAGCATCCCGGGGTGGGGATGGGGGCAGCTGAGGGTTCTCAGCCTTGGATCCACGTTGTCCTGGGCTCTGCCAAGACCCGAGAGGAGCAAAGAGCTGAGCTGGTGCCAACATCACCCCATAGGCAGCTGGAAACCACCCTGCTGCTTTCCAGAAGCTCCGTGAAACCTTTACAAGCAGGGGCTCTGCTGGGGGGGAAGGGGCAGGGTTTGTTTTTTTTGGTTGTTTTTTTTTTTTTTTCCATGCATCCTATCCCAAATTCTGCAGGCTCTTGACAACAGGACCCTTGGAGCTCCTTTGCTTCCCCTTCTTCCCCAGGTGGTGACTTCCCAGGTGTCCTGGAGCCTGGGAACCTCCTGGCCCAGCCTGGGATGTGCTGGGTGAGGGGCTGGATCTCTCTGCTCTCCAGGTTGGGATGTTTTCCCTCCCCCCAACTCTTCCCACAATTTTCCCTCTATTTCTCTGTGGTGTGGATGTCCCTGGAGCTCCAGAAACCTGTGCCTGCCCATACTGCTGCTAAGTCCTGATGTCTGTGTGAAATCCAGGCATTTTGTTGGAAAAACAATGGCTAGCACAGCAGTTTTTTCTCCCTTACCTGCCTCTCTACCTTTCCAGCCCCACTCTGGTTATTTCCATGCCTGTTTCTCAGCTGGAAGTGCAGCAGATCCTTCCAAATAACGCCCTGGGTTTGTTGGTTTTTCCCAACACAGGATCACTCCAAAGCTCATAAAAAATATTTATTATAGGCAATTCCCTATGCAGGATTTGTAGCCTGGCCTGCAGCTAAATGCAGGAATAAATCAGGATTTGAGCTTTGCTGTCAGGTCTGTGAATGCTTCCCTGTCCCTTTGGCACAAGGGATCTCACTGTAGGTCCTTGGGATGTCTGCAGCTTCCACCTGGGTTTGTCTGCAGTTCCCAGGGTTTAGTGTTTGAAGTTCCTTCTAGGGATGGATCCGAGAGGAAAGCTGGGTTTGAACTCCACTCAGAATTACTTGCTGCTTGCTGCTTTGCTTCTCTGGAGTGTGTTTAAATTATCTCCTGGAAAGGGGATGTTTTGTCCCATCCAGCAGGAGCTGGGTTTGAGGAGCAGGGCTGTGGTTAACATCCCCCCAGCCTAAACCCTTCCTTCCTGCCCAAAGTGGAATTACCATTAACTCATAACTAGTTTTCAAGAAGAACTGCTTTTTTTCTTTTTTTTTCTTTTATTTTTTTCCTTTTTTTTTTTTTTTTTTTTTTTTTTTTTTTTTTTTTTTGAGACTGTGGAGTTCTTCCAAGAATTTCTTTCAGTTTTTACAACTGAAAACAGAGACTCCACCAGATGCCAACTCAATTCCACGTCCTGCCAGGCACCTCTAAAAGAGCCTCTCCAGAACAAGCTGGGGGAGAACCATTTCTAAGAAGCCACAATTGCAGCTACTCCTATTACTCATCATATCCTTGATGGAGAGGAACTTAAAAATACATCCTCAAGGAACTTAAAAATATATCCTCGAGGAACTTAAGCTTCAAGAGCCCCCAGCAGGCTCAGTGCCTGTGCAGTGCAGGCTTCCTTCAGGGCACCAGGGACTCAGGGCTGTGATTACAGCCCTGATGATAATGTACATTTTCTAAACCATTACTTGCCCAGGAATAAAATAAAAGGAGGGAAATCTTCACTTTTCTCATGCAAATCAGTGATTTAGCCTCATGTTTCTGAGAGCAGGCAAACATTTCTGTGGTTTCCCCCATGTATTTATTAACCCAATAAGTATTTTGTTAATTCTTCTGCAAATTCAGTGTGTTTCAGGTCAACAGAACACTTCATGGGCAGCCCAGGTGGAGCTTTGTGGCTGCAGAATTCCTTATTTTGGGGGTTTTTAGGACATTCCAAGCTGTCTTGAGCTGCTACTTAATTAAAAGTGCCACTTGGGGTCCAGTTTCTTTGGGGTTTTGTCTACAGAAATCTGAACCCTAACTGATACATTGGCATGAAGAGGAAGCCCCTGGTGAAGTAAAAAACTAAAAAAAAAATATAAAGTAAAACCCTGCTCCCATCTGCTGCTTGTGAAGGGTGCAGAGCAGGATCCTGGCCCTGCTGAATCCAGGAGATCAAAGTAATTTTACATTTTCTTTGCTTTGGTTGAAGCAGCAAAATCTGACTGCTCAGTATGACATTTTCTGTGTAGAATTCCCCCTTTTTTTCCCCTTTATTCAGGTGCCTGGGGTTTGCTACAGCTCTGTTCCTGTAATGATAGAACTGGGACTCGTATTCCATAAAAAGATGGGAGATACCTCACTGTGCTCACTTCCTGATTGTAATTGTTGCTTGTTCCCTGTAAGACTTTGGAAAAAAAAAAAACAACCCAAAAAAAAGCCTTCCTGAACGTATGACAAATATAAAAAAAATACATATTTATAAAAAAATACATATTTAGATGTAAGTTCCTAGAGGAGTGGAAATGAGCTGGGGGGGGTCCCTGGGGACAGGAGGCTGCACAGCTGCTGAACCATTTCCAGAGGCACTGGGAAGGGGTTTTTGTGTCAGGATTCTGGAAAACTGAGGAATTCACTGGTGGTGAATGAATCAATAAATGCAACCTCCCATCATGGCAGTGAGGAGTTCTCCAGCAGGCAGCACACTGGGCTCAGATGATCCCAGCAGCTGCTCCTCAGCCCAGAGATGCTTGGGGATGAGCTGTCAGAGTTTGGTTATTTTTATTTTATTATATTTTTTTCTTGTGGTAGGTGCAAGAATAGCTGTGATACGAGGGATGTAATGAATGCCTTTGGTTCTGGCAGCATCCACTGCTGGAGCTCCTGCTGCAGCATCAACCCAGAGGTGGGATCCCAGCTGGAGAGGCCTCCCCTTCCTCCAGCCTCAGAGAAAAAAGGAGAAAAAAAGAAGGAGAAAAGAAAAATAAAAGAAGAACAAAAGGAGGAAAAAAGAAGGAGAAAAGAAGAAGAGAAAGAGAAGGAGAAAAGAATAAAAGGAGGAAGAAAGAAGGAGAAAAGAAGAGAAGGAAAAGGAGAAAAGAAGAGAAGGAAAAGGAGAAAAGAAGAAAAGGAGGAAATAAGAGGGAGAAAAGAAGAAGAGAAGGAGAAAAGAAGAAGAGAAGGAGAAGGAGAAAAGAAGAGGAAAAGAAGGAAAAAAGAAGGAGAAAAGAAGAGAAGGAGAAAAGAAGAATAAAAGGAGGAAAAAAGGAGAAAAGAAGAAGAGAAGGAGAAAAGAAGAATAAAAGGAGGAAAAAAGAAGGAGAAAAGAAGAGAAGGAGAAGGAGAAAAGAAGAAAAGGAGGAAAAAAGGAGAAAAGAAGAAGAGAAGGAGAAAAGAAGAATAAAAGGAGGAAAAAAGGAGAAAAGAAGAAGAGAAGGAGAAAAGAAGAATAAAAGGAGGAAAAAAGAAGGAGACAAGAAGGGAAGGAGAAAGAGAAAATGTTTGTTTTCCCAAAGGTTTGAGTTTCCCCCCAGTGTTTTCCTGTGGGTCTGAGATGGGCTCTGCCCCAACAGGTGCATTTTAATCCTGATCCCTCCCAAATCTCTCCAGGGATTTCTCTGTGATGGTGCTGGGGCAGCAGCTGCTCCCAGGGGAAGATGCTCGGGTGATAAATGTGTGGTGGTCCCGGTCCGGAAAGGAGGCTGGGGAGGAGGAGGAGGATGTGAGTGCCAGAGGATTCACATCCCGGATCCCCCGTGGTGTAAGGGCTGGGGAATTCAGGGTGATAAATGCCTTTGCCTCTCCTGCTGCAGACAAGCTGCTTAATGTGGGAAGCAGAGTTTCCTGCTGCTGCACCGAGTTCAGTGGGGAAAAAAAAACAAAAAACCCAAAACAACAAAAAAAACCCAACCCTGAGAGACAGGAAGAGCCGGGAAGAATTAATCAGGTAAAGCCATTACCAGGGACCACCTCCTCGCCTGGGGATTAAGGGGACTTTAAGCCTCAGCTTCCTGATGCTCAGGAGCAAGGGCTGGGAGCAGGGGGCTCTCCCTCCCCTCGGGGGTCTTGACCCCAAACTGGGATTAGGGAGAGCCAGGAGCTGCCCTCAGCAGCCAGAACAGATTGGTGCAAAGAGCCCAAATTGGTGCAAAGAGCCCAAATTGTGCAAAGAGCCCAAATTGTGCAAAGTCTGGCATGCTTGGAGGAGGGGGGAGGAGGAGGTTTGCTGGGCTTTGCTTGGGAAAAATTCCCCTTTTCCTCCTGATGTGACCACGAAGCACTGGGAATAGCTGAGGGGCACCCAGCACCCTGAGCAGAGTTTCACCCCATTTTAGAGGTGGCTCTAAAAGCAGGGTCAGGGTGGGTGTCCCAGGGCTGTCCCAGTCCCTCCTGAAAAGCTTTGGCACAAGCCATGGTCTGTGCTCCAGGAACGGTGGGAAGAGGGGGTGGGAAGGGCACCCAGTGCCAGGGGATGCTGCTGGGACTCCCTCGGTCCTTGCTGGAGCTGCTGAGGGGAGGATGCTCCATGGCACGGAATTCCAGGGATTTTTCTGCAGCCTTGGTCTGGCCCGGGGTGTCCGGCAGCTTTTCCCAATGCCAACCGCAGGGAGGCAGCGGAAAACCCGCAGCTTCCCGGGGCTTCTCATGGATGATTCCAGGCTTTTCCCTTCCTCCAGTCCCTTGGGCTTTTTGGGGGCTGAGCAACCCCCGGGGTTGGAGGCGGGGGAAGGAGCAGCCCCTCGGGATGAGGCTTTTCCCTGGGATCAATCCCTTCCCGCATGTAACCCCCTCCTCCCCTTCCTGCTCCCCCCGGGGGTCCCAGCCCCGCACCCATGGGGGGGCTGCAGAGGGGGCTTTGGCAGCAGCACCCCGGGATGCCCCCCCCTCCCCACAAGGGTTTGAGGTGGGAGGGAGCGGGGCAGAGAGGGAATGGGGGACCCCCCCCCCCCTTCCCCAGCCCCTTTGAGCTCCATTTGGCAGCCAGATGTTGATCCAGATGTTGACGCTTCGCTCTCTGCCCGCTGGCACCGGCAGCGCGGGGTGTGGGGGGGGTTTAGGGGATGTCCAGAGTCCCCTCCGGGTCTCCCCTGGTCCCCTCGATCCTCCTGAGACCCCCCCGGAGCCCGCACCCCCTCCCCGCTCCGTGGCCGCCTCCCCACCGCCACCTCCTGGGCATCCCGCGGCGTGGGGACAGCCGAGTCCTTTGGAGGAGGGAAAACATTCCTTTGTCCCAGGTTTTTCCTCGGTTTTTGGCGCCCCAGGTGCCCACTCCGCACCCTGCTGGGGGCTGGAAGGGACATCTGGAGATTTTTCATCCCAAACGAGCAGTCCCGGAGCAGGGGGCAGAGGGAAGAGCATCCCGGGGGGGTTGGGGACATCTCCAAGAGGTGGTGACCCCGGGCAGGCTCTTCCAGAGGTGTCCTCAGCCCCAGGGGTTCGAGAGGCAAAAATCTGTGTGTGGAGAACACTGGGGCTGTTGGGTGTCTGGGTGCTGCAGGATTTGGGGCCATTTGGGACCCCACAGGACCCTTCCTGCCCTCCCACCCCTCCTGCTTTTAGGATGGGGACACTGGGAAGGTCCTGGTGAGCTCCAGCAGCACAAGGGGGGGGCTGAAAATCAGGCCCTGAAGTGGGGTGTCCCTGGGTGCTGCTGGCTTGGAAGGCTGGACACTGAGTCCAGAACCCCTCTCCCAGCACATTCGTGTTCCCTGAACCTACAGGAAAAGATCTTCCAGGGTGATGATTTTATTTCATCTCATAATGCTCTTGGTTTGGGTTTTTGTTGTTCTTTCCCCCTCCCCTCTCACCCTAAGGACAAAACTCTCCCTGGTTTCTCTGGGTAATATCACCCCTGCTCCTGAATCAGTTCTTGTGGCTTCCTTAGGGATGATTTTTCAGACAAAATGTTGGCATTTTCCCCCTTGCCAGGCAGCAGACGTGTACCTAGGGTGATAATTTCTGAAGCCCAAGGAGAGGAGTGCCCTGTGCTTAATGAGGTTGGGAAGCCAGCAGGGCTGCAGCTGGTGTTCAGCTCTCCTAATTCCAGTTTAATTAGCACCCTGCATCTCCTGCTCCTGTGTTCCTGCCTTTTTTGAGCTGAGTGATGAGCTGGCCCTTCCCAGGGAGGGGTTGCTGCTCTTGGGTGTCCCCGTTGCCTCTTCTTGCCCAATTTTGGCCACTGGACCCTTGTCTGTAGCTTTCCCCAGGTGTCTGTTGGTTAAGGGACACCATGATAATGAAGAAACCACGAATTATTCTGCTCTGCTTATTGTAATTTTTTTTTAAAGGGGAAAGGTGGCTGAGCAGGGTAGATTTTATTTTTTTTTCAAGGGTTATTTTCTTCTTTTAATGAAAATATTGTCATTGGTATAGGCAGTAAAATCCTCCCTGCTGTTCCCTGCCTGCCTGGGAGGAGGATTCACTGTGATGCTCTCAGGGCTGGGGAAAAGATTTGGGGAGCCAGCAAGTGCCAGAGCTCAGTGATTAGCAGAGCACTTCTCAGGTGTGGTCATTAGTAGCTGATTGCTCCTGAAAATAATTAAAAAAAAAAACCCAACCAAACCCAAAACAAAGGAAAACACAACCCTGAGAGGCAGGGTGCCTTTTCTTCTCTGTCCAAATGACTCCTTGGGGGGGTTGCAGGGATTGTCCCGTGTCCCTGGGGACAGGACTGGGAAGCAGGGACCCAGGAGCTCCCCAGGGATGGGGAGGAGAGCTGAGCTGCTGTAAATCTCCTGCTCCTGCAGCCCCCAAGGGCTTCTGATTGCAAAGTGAGGGGACACTGGATGGGGCTGCCCAGTTTTTCCCCAGAAATTTACAGAAAACCAGGTCCTGGCTCTTCCTGCTGCACCATCCCACCCTCCATCTCTGCCCCATCCTCACTGGAATGATTTGGGAGCAGGTTGTAGAAGAGATGGCTTTACTTCATAAATAAATAGAAATAAGATATGGCAACGAGGGGCACAAAAATGCAGGAATATTGGTGCTGGAAGGGCAGCTGGGATGTCTTGGAGCTGGGCTGAGGATGTCACCTGGTGCTTGGGGACGTGATGCAGCCTGAAACTGCTCCCAGGGCACATCAGAAGCTACAGAATTAGGTGGGTAAATATCTTCCTAGGGGGCATCCCAGCCTCAGGATGGCTGGGGAGGGTGGAAGCGTGCCTTGGGGTGCCCTTGGCCACATTCCTGGGGATTTTCCCCTCTGCCAAGCTCGGGGCAGGGTGCAGGACTCTGCTCTGGGATGCTCCAACCTCGGGCTCTGCAGCCCTGGCCAAAAAACCAGAGAGCAAGGGGAGGGCAAAGGTGGTGGTGGTGCTGGCTGGGTTTTGGGGTTCTGGGTCACCTCTGGGGTTTGGGCTCAGTCGGGTGAGACGGGCAGGGGGAGGAAGAGGATGGCTTTCTGGCCATAGTGTGTCCTGGGGCCCAGCTTGCTGCTCCCGTTCTTCTTCAGCCCCACAAACCAGTTCTTCTCAGCGTGCTTTTTGGAGACGTAGGTGTTGTAATGGTTTTCCTCCAGCCTTTCCAGGAACAGGCACTCCTCCCCCAGCAGCTGCTGCAAGAGAGCCCCAGGCAGGGATGGGAAGCTGGGATAATGCCCCCGGGAAGAGGAGGAAGAGGAGAGGAGGAAGAGAAGGAGGAGGAGGAGGAGAACGATGCTCCCCAGGCAGCCACCCCAGCTGAGATGTCACCCCAGCTGAGATGTCACCCCTGCTCAGATGTCACCCTTGCTGAGATGTCACCCCTGCTGAGATGCCCTCCAGACCTGTCCCCAACACCTCCCAGCCCCAGTAAAGTTCATGGTTAAAGCTGGAGGTAAGTGGAATCCCAGGATCAGACTGGTTTGGGTTGGAAGGGACCTCAAAGGCCATCCAGCTCCAACCTCCTGCATGGCCAGGGACGCCTCTGATCCTTGTCCCCTGCAGGATTTATCCCTGTCCTGGGCAGTTTATGGGGCAGTAAGAGCCCAGCCCCATGCTCTGGGCTGTGGGATGCAGGATGCAGGGAGCAGAAGAGCTCCTGGGGTTCCTCTCCCACTTTTAGTGCCAACAATGGGACCATTCTCAAAAATCCTCATTATTTTGGGTGACCCCCATGCCCTCCAGGCCCTGGGCACAGGGGGGGAAGCTCCTGCCTTGCATGATCCCCCTGGCACTGGGATGCTGTGGGTGCTCTCACTTGGGGCAACCAGGATGCAAAAGCAACATTTGGGGGGTGGCTGGGAATTGGTATCATTGGATTATTTCCTTATTTCCCCCTAAAAAAAAACCTGGGTGAAGAAGAGTGGGCAGCCCAAAAGACCCAACAGAGGCTGATTGCTGCTTGTGGTTTGCATCAGTGCTCCCAGATTTTTCCAAGCCTTGGAGCCCCCCCTGTGCCATGGGATGAGGACTGGGGGGTCCATGCAGCCCCCTCCCACTTACCGAGCCATAGAGCATCCCCGTGGGGTCCATGGCCAGGTAGTGTCCTGAGTGGGTGCTCTTGATGTAGACCTCTCCCACGCTTTCTGCACTCAGCTGGAGCTGGACTGAAAGGGAAAAAAAAAAAAAAAAAAAAAAAGAACAAAAGGAAAACAGGAAAAGGGGAATTACAACAAACAAACAAATTAAAAAGCCCCATCAGAGATGATGTCCAAGCAGCTTGGAAAGTCAGGAGGGTATTTTTGCTCATAAAAGGGTTTATAAGAAGTGTCATAAAAGTGGCTCCTTGTACCCTTTCCTTCAAAGAAGCCCCAGAGCAACCCTTCAGGAACCAAAGACCAATTTTTCCCTTGTTTCACATCAAAGGAAGGGCAGCCTCTTTGGGTTGGATGCTGGAACGGGACACAGGAGATTGGGGTTTTTTTAATTCTGGCTCTAATTTACAAATTCCTGATGTGGTTTTGACAAGACACTGAGGGAGGGACACGAGGAAGAAGAATTTTGGGAGCTCAGCCAGGGCCGGGCAGATTCCAGAACCTTGATCCAAAGCCTCCCATCCACTTGGATGCTCCCTCCTGGGCTGGGAAGGGACGAGATGGAAAGGTCTGGTGGGCATCCTAAAAAAACCCCTCCTGTAGGTGTCCCCCAGCCACATCTCAGCTCGTCCCAGGGGGCTGAATTTGATGCTCAGCCCAGCTCTGAGCGGGGTTGTGGGTCCTGCAGCCCATGGAGCATCAACCACCAGTGCTGGGCCTTGAATAGGGACAAAAAAAGCTCCTTTTGGGGCTGGCAGTGTGGGAGGGGAGCAGGGCAGGGTGTCTGAGCCACCTCCTGCCTCTGCTCAGCATCCTCTGCCTGACCCAGCAGCTTTCTCCTGGCTATTTCTGGGTCCTTTTTCTGCCCCGTGGGTTCCTTTTTGGTTTGGGTTGTTTTGGTTGTTTTTTTTTTTTTTTTCCAGGCTTTGCTAATTACAGGAATCTTGGGAAGTGCTTAAAGCTCAGCCCAAAGTTTCTCCTTTAATGCATTTATGGGGAAGAGGCTGGGAGCAGCTTTGGGAGCCTGGGGCTCCATCCTGTCCCCAGCTGGAACCTGGACAAGCTGTGGCCCTGCCAGAATGTGCAGGGGGCTGTGGTGACATCCAGAGTGTCACCTGCAAAATCCAGCTTTTTAGTCTTCATTCCCATCCCTCCTTCAGCTTTTATCCCTGAGCTGCAGAGATACCACCTACTCCATGTATGTTTATACTCTGGTTTTCCTCTCCTTGTAACAGAAACATCCAGGTGGGTTTGAATGAAGCCCAAATGGACCTCTGAGACTCTTCCTTCTCTTTAAAACAATTTCATGTTGTCCTTTTGGGTTGGGTTAAAAGGGAATTTCATCTCTTGAGGTGGCAGAAGCTCCTGCCCCAGTGCTTCACCTTTTTAATTCCTGGCGTTTCCTGCTCAGGAACTTCCAGCTAATTCAGGAATTGCCCAGGTGGGAGATTTGCTGTGATTTCCAGCCCCTGGGTCAGGCTTTGGGCTGGCAAACCTGGCAGCAGGAGAGCCCCCAGCCCCCCTTCCACCTCCTCATCTCCTGCAGCCCCAGGGGGAAAAAGGGGAAAGAGTTAAAAATGGTGACACTGGCCTAAAAAATTCCTCTCAGAGGGAACCAGGGACCCTCCAGGTGCCCTTGGGGACACTGAGGTCTCTGGTCACAGAGAGATGGAGAATGTTGGCTCCAGAAGCTCACATCCAATTTCTTGCATTTTTTTTTTTTTTGTAGGTTTGTGCAGATATTCCCTTCCCTGAAGAAATGGGGTGAAACAGAGAAAATGAGGCTGGGAAGGAGCAGGGGCTTCATCCTGAGGTTCCACAAAAGTTTTCTTTTCATCTGGTGGTGCAAGCAATGGGCACAGGGAGGGAATCATTGGACCCCCAGAGAGGGCTTGGAGTCCTTGGGGATCCTGGCAGGCAGAATCCAGGTGAAAATAAGAAAATTTTGGATGTTTAGCTGGAAGGAAATGGTCCCCAGGGCAGTTGGGGAAGGGTTGGTGCCCAGGGTTACTCCTGGCTGCCAGCCCCAGGCAGGGTTTTTCCAGCCTTGGGGAGCTCTTCCTTGCTTGTTCCAGCTTTTAGAGCTGAAATTCTGCTGCCAACCTGGGTTAAATCACCAGGAGAAGGCTTGAAGTATTTATCTTAGCATTGCTGAGACCAAAAAGACCCCAATCCCTTGGCCTTTCCTTCTAGGAGAGATATCCCAGTCCCCTAAACATCTTTGTAGCCTTTTGCTGTCCCTTTTCCAGCAGTTCCCTGGGCTGGTGGGAGGTGTCCCTTCCCATGGCTTGGAACCAGCTGATCTTTAATCCCAGCTGGGATCTGGGAAGCTGATCTTTAATCCCAGCTGGGATCTGGGAAGCTGATCTTTAATCCCAATCTTTAATCCCAACTGGGATTCTCTTCTGTGACCCTGGTACCAGACCCTGGGATTCCTGAGTGCTCCTTACAGCTGTGACCCATCCCAGGGCTCAGCACAGGGGACAAAAAGGGTGGCTGGAAAAGCTGGAAAAACCCCCCAGGAGCAGTGGGAGAGAGAGCCCAACCCCTTTATTTTCCAGGTGAGGAAAGGGGAGGAGGGGGGATGAGGTTTTTGGGGTGCTCACTGTGCTGGTCGCTGCGGTCCCTGGTGCCATCCACCTTCCCATCCGGCAGGATCCGTAGGAAATGTCCCCCATTACTGCAGTACAGGAGTTTGGGATGCTTGTAGTTGCCCAAGGGAAGGTTGAACCTTTCAGTCAGGGGGGGGAAGGTGGTGATTTCCCCCTCAGCCATCCCTCTGCCCAGCTGGAAGAGATGGGGAAGGTCAGGGAGCTGCTCCTGGCTCAGGGATTTAAAGGGAAGGCACAAGGGGGGTTTGGGGGGTTTTGGGGCCGATTCACAGCAGGGACAGAATCAGCCTGGCAGGGACACAGCCCCAGAGGTGATGCTCATCCAGCTGGGGGGGTGGGGGGGATGTGTCCTGGCTGGGTGGTGATGCCCTTTGAGCAGCAGAAATTCTGTTTTCTTCCTGCTTTCCCTTGACGTGGGTGCTAAAAGTGTGTCCTGCAGAAGGGAAAAAAAAACAAAAAAAAAAAAAAGAGAGAGAAAAAAAAAAAACCCAAACAAAAAAACCAACCAGCAACCAACCAAAAAAAAAAAAACAAAAAAAAACCAACAACCAAACAAAAAGGGTTTGAAGCTCAGCCAAGGAGTCACTCAGGAGCTCTGAGCCCAACCCTGCAGGCACCACCAGGAGATGCTGTGGATGTGGGAGGGGAAAAAGCAGAAAAAAAGATCCCAAACCCCAGCTCAGGGAAGCTGAGGCTGGAGCTGTGCTGCTGGGGACACCCCCTTTGAGGGCATCTACAAAGAGCAGCAGCTTCCATGATTAATTTCCTTTAATTATTTTTTTTTGTTTGTTTTTTCCCCCTGTTTTTGGGATTAATTCCTTGCTCTTCAGCCACCTTGGGCTCCCCAGGAGAAGCTGAAGGATTATTTTCCATTCCCATTGCCTCTCCTCTTCCCAACCTTCTCTCTACCCATGGGGAGGATGCTCCAGGTCTTTGACAGGAACAGGAAGGGTTTTTTTGGGAATTCAAACCTGACCCAAAGACAACACTAAGGCCTTAGTTCTTTGGGTAGAATCCCGGGGAAATAATTAAATAGCAGAAGAGAAAGCTCTCTCCAAGCTGAGGGATCACCCACACCCCAGTGGTCATCTGCTGCCCCATGGAAAAAGGAAAAATTCCAAGAGGAGGTTTGCTGGAAGAGGGGGAATGGCTTGGAGAAAGGTGGCAGAACCCCAGAAGCCCAGAAAGAGCTTCCTGAATCAACCAACTAAAAAAAAGCTTAAAAAAAAAGAGACTTAAGCCCTGCAAGGCTGTTTTGAAGCTGCTGAATCCTGGGGGAGCTCTGCATCCCCCCTGCTCCTTCCAGGAGATGAGCCCAGGGTGGGAATGGAATAGCTGAGAAATTCTGCAAAGTTTGGGTCAGGTCCTGAGCTCCAACACCTCCAAACCCCAAACTTTGATGGGAAACCCCAAAGCCTGCAAAGGGCTGAAGGGCCAGGCCTGGGGCCACCTCCCAAACCCCAGCCCAGGGGCCTGGGGAGCATGGAAAAGGAGTAAGGAGATTTTTTCCTCCTGGATTTCCAACCCCTGCAGGTTCCAGGTGGGATTCCAGCACCAAGGATCTGAGATTTTGGGGACTGCTGATGGCCCAGGAGTTTTTTGAGGTGTCTGGATCACCAGGTGAGGTCGGGACGGGGCTGTCTGGGGCTTCCAGGGAATTTTTGTGGCTCCTGTGACACAGATTTTGTGGCCACCTCCTGTTGGTGCCAGCCCAGGTTTTTTGGGGGGTGTCTCAGTGGGGAGGACACGAGGCAGGAGGTTGGCTCAGATCCAGGGGAATTGTCAAATCCATGGGAATTCAGGCTCTGGCTTTGCTGTCCCTGGGGGTTCCTCAGCACCCTGAGCTTGGGGGTGAGCTGAGAGCTGGCTGAGCACCCCCAGCAAAGATCTGGGGGATAAAGGGATTTTTTTTTCCAAGGATTCATGGTGTGGGATGGGTTCCCTCACCCAGGCAAGGAGCAGGGACCAGCAAGGGGTTTCCTGGGGGTGCTGGTGGCTCCAGGGCTGTCCCCAGCAGTGTCACCCTCCCCTCCTCAGCCTGGGGAACCTTTTGGAAGGATTTAATCAATGTTTGGGCAAAGCATAAACATTACCCATGATAAATGTGTAACAGCACCTGGAGCCTGGCAGCAGGATGTGCTGGGTGGCAAGGGGACTTTTATCTCCAGCACTACCATTAACTCCCTCTTGAAATATTTATCAGTCAGCTTTCAACCTCTGGAAGGGGAATACGTGGTCCAAAGCCTGGGCAGGATGGTAGAAATTCCTGGAAATGCTCCTTTCTCTCCTCCTCTGCTGCTCCCCCCCAGCCTGGCAGGGTCTCCCTTGGGTGGGAGAGGCAGGAGAGCCCAGCCCTAGGGGCAAATCCCAGGATTTCCAAGAAATGACCCCAGGGACACAGGCTCTGGGGTTCTGTCTCATCCTCCTGCAGGCAGAGGCAGCCCTGGGGGTGACAAAGCTGCCCAGGGGGGAGGTGACCCAGTGGGGACTGGGATGGAGCAACATCCCAGCATCCCAGCCCAGCATCCCAGCTCCCAGGCTTAGGTGGCACCCCTGGGGTGACAGGGACAGGAGGTGAGGTGTAATTATCCCCCACCCACAGCCCTTGGCAGTCTGGTGATTAACTTAATTACAGGCTTCTCCTGGAGCTTTTCCAAGAGGCTCCTCCTGCCTGCATCCAGACCAAGGGGGGTGCATGGGACCCAACAGCTCAGGGGCTCCAGCCAAGATTGGGGGGTCTCAGGGGACACTTTTGGGGTTTTTCAGCAGAGGAAATGCAATTGCAATGGTGGTTTGGGGGGGGGATGCTCACCTTGCCCCCTCCCTGACTCCCTCCCTCCCTCCAGCTCTGCCTGCAAAAGGCCAGTGAGGTGGGGACACCAAGGGTCTCCCCTTCCCTTTTTCCCTGAGCTGAGCCCACCCTAAAGCCTCCCCCCCTCTGCTGCTGCCCTGGGGATGCTCTGGGTGCTGGGACCTTGGGGTTAGGGGGGGTTAAACCCAGGGCTGGGGGCACCTCTGCTTCCCAGGGGGAGAAAAAGGCTCTGGAAGGAAGGAGTGAGACCCGTGGGGGATGCTGTAAAAAAAAAAAAAATACCCTGGGATGCTGAAAGGTTTTGTGGTGACCCCATGGAACCTCCCCAGGGCTGAGACTTCCTGCTGGGGTTTTGGGTTTTCCCCTCCCTGCTCACTGACCTCGCTTTTCAAGGCAGCTCTGCTGACACCAAGTGACACCAAATGGCCCCAAAAAGTGACTCCAAGCCAGGATCTGAGCTTGGGCTCAGCTTTGTTCCCCCCAGAGAAGGAGGGTCTGGGGCACCAGTGCTTTACCAGGCTGCAAAACTGCAGGGACTTGAAGATGCTCATTCTGAAATATATATATATTTTTTTTTTATTTATTTTGGTGAGGACTATATAGCCTATCTTGTTAAGTCCCAACCAAAAAAAAACCAAAAAACACCTCCCTGGAAGAATTCTCTTCTGAAATTCCCTGCTCAAGATCTTATTTTAAATTTCCCATCCAGCTGTGGGGGTTCACACCTGGGTTTATCCCTGGGCTGCCTCCTTTCCCCGTGGCCCCTGTGGCTCAGGAACTTCCAGTGCTGCCAAACCTTGGGATGATCATCTCCATGCCCAGAAAATCCTCCCTGAAATGATCATTTTCTTGTCTGCCTGACTTGCAGGGTGAAAGTGCAGCGTGGAAGAGAGTTTGGAAGGAAAGGTTGGAGGAAGGGAAGCTCAAAGCTGGGATTTAAGTGGGAATTAAATGGTAAGCAAAAAAACCAAAAAAACAAAAAACAAAAAAAAACTAAACCAAACCAAAAAACAAACAAACAAACAAAAAAAAACCCAAACCCAAAGAAAGAAAAACCCAAAAAAAAACACCCAGGATACTTAACCCTGGGTAATTAGCCACTGGGATAACAGAGCAAGAGCTGAACATCCCCCCTGAGTGCTTTGACCCGTGGTCTTCAGGCAGAAATTAGGGGGGGGTTGTGAGCTGGGGGGATCCTGGGGGACCCTGGGCTGTCATTTGCCATCCTCACTTCCAGCCCAGGAAAAGTTCTCCCTGTCCTGGTTCTCCCTGTCCCAAACAGGGTGAGGAGGAGCTGGGCACCCGTGGGCTCCTCAGCAGGACAGGGAGGTGACAAAGTGACCACAGCCACCCTGCACCTCTGCAAGGGACAAACAAACCCAGCAGCAGCCTGGCAGCCCGGGGGTGGTTGGGGTTTGTTTGTTTTGGGGTTTTTTTTAGGTTCTTCTGCCCTTTCTCATCTCCAGAAACAACAAAGCACCATAAAAAGCAGGGGGCAGGGAGCAGGGAGCTGTCTGGAGCTGAGGCAGCTCCTGGGGGCCCTTGGCAGGGGTGCCCAGGCCTCCCCCACGGGGAATTTCCAGGTCCTGAGTGGGCAGCCTGGGGCCAGGGGGATGTTGGTCCTGATGGGATCCCCACTGGGAAAGCTGAGAGGTCAGGGTGGGAGGCAGCTGAGGATCCTGGATGGGACAGGGATGGGAGAAGGGAAAGAGGGGGTGGGAGAAGAGAAATAGGGGATGGGAGAAGGGAAAGAGGGGATGGGAGAAGGGAAATAGGGGATGGGAGAAGAGAAATAGGGGATGGGAGAAGGGAAAGAGGGGATGGGAGAAAAAGAGGGGATGGGAACAGGGAAAGAGAAGATAGGAAAAGGGAAATGGGGTGGGAGAAGGGAAATGGGATGGGAGAAGGGAAATGGGGTGGGAGAAGGGAAAGAGAGGATGGGAGAAGGGCAATAGCCAGGCCAGGCTGCACAAGCAATCCCTGAGGCATCCCCAGACATCCCTGCTCCCCTCTTTTTTATCTCCCTTTCCTGCTGGCACAGCCCAGGAGGCTGCAGGGTTTTTTCCAGGGTGATTTCATTCCTCTGGAAGTTTCTCTGGGAAGGGCCAGAAGGGGGGGGAGGCAGAGGAGGGGAAGGGGCTCTGCTCAACACCTTTTGTTTAGTTGAGGCTCCAGGTGTTGCCCTCTTCAGGCAGAATTTGGGCTTGAGGCTGGAGCAGGGGATGTTCTGGTGCTGGGGTTTATCCCAATGATTATCCCAATGTGCTGGGGTTATGGGAAGAATATTTCCTGCATTTGTTGGTTTGGGAAGGAATTCAGAGGTGTTTAGCACAGCACTCTCTGTCTCAGCCTTTCTCTGCCAGCTGGGGACACGAAGCTTTTCTCTGACATTATTTTCCTCTGGGTCTGAGCAAGCTTTGAGGGAGAAAAGGGCTTGTAAGGGATCAGAGTTTTGTTTCCTTCAATTCCTGGCTCCCCTGCAGCCCTGGGCCTGCCCTGGTTGGAGTCATTGGCCGTGTCTCCCCCCTCCTCCTCTCAGCCGAGCTCCGTGCCCAGCACCCAGAGCCCAGAAAATCTGCAACTCACTGCTGGCAGCTGCCACACCTCCAGCAGCTCGGAGGCAGCAGCTCTGATGTGGGGGAAAAAGGCAAAAAACCCAGAAATCCCCACTCAGCATCTTCCTTTGGAACAAGCAGGGAGAGGGAGAGGAGGAGCTGAGTCCATGGGGGCCACAGGGTTAGTGACAGAGCTGCAGTGACAAAGCAGTTGTGTCCCCCCCCCCCCCTCTCTCTCTTTTGCTTTTCAACAAATTCCTCTGCCAAGGGATTTTCCAGCATCAGCTGAGAGGGAAGAGCAGGGGATAAACACTGGCACTGCTGCTCTGAAGGGACTCACTGGCCCCTGGGGGTGGCACTGGTACCCAGGGGGGTGGCGTTTGGTACCTGGGGTGATGGTACCAGTACCCAGGGGTGATGATACCAGTATCCAGGGGGATACTGGAACCCAGGGGGGTGGCACAGGTACCCAGAGATGATGGCACTGGTATCCAGGGGGATACTGGTACCCAGGGGGGTGGCACAGGTACCCAGAGATGATGGCACTGGTACCCAGGACCAGCTGTGCCAGAGCCACTGGTGTGGGTCAGGGAGGCTGCACTGGGCCCTTCCCTGAAGAGATATTTCAGGGAATATTATATATTATATATATATATTATATAGGGAATATTTCCTGGCTAGCACGTGTCCCAGGGACCTGGATGTGTTGCCCTCTGGCTTGGTGGCAAAAGAATCCTGGGAAGGAGCAGATGATCCTGGGGGACCCTTCCACCCTGAGATCCCAGGATTCCATGGATTCCTTCAGAAGGTGCTTGGGAATCCGGGCTTGGTCTCCTCTGAGTGCACCATGGAAATAAGAGGAGGGAGACTGCAAGAACCCCCCCTGCCTGTTCTCTCTCTGCCCCTTGGCCGAGGGGAAGCCCTGGAGAGGAGCTCCAGGCCCCCATCCTGCCCCAGGCTGGGTGCTGGGTGCTGCAGGGCCCATCCTGGAGGGTGCTGAGCCACCTGGCTGACCCGGGATGAAGGGAAGGAGCAGGGAGTCCAACAGGCAAGTGATGCAAAAATTAATTTCATCCCCCTTGCTTCCACCTTGTCCTGGTCAAGGGTCCTTTTTTTATTCTTTTTTTTCCTCCTCCCCCTCACCAGAATTCCCAGCATGGGGCTGGACCCCTGGGGACCCCTGGGGACACCTGGGGACACCTGGGGACCTCCAGCACCAGAGGGAGGGATGCTCAGGGCAATTACCCCTGGTAAGGGCTGAATTTACAAAATCTTCTGCCAGTTAGCAGGTTTTTTTTGTCAGTAGGACTTGGGTGTCTGGCTAGGGACAGTCCAAGGACTTTTCTTTCTAGGGAAATGAAGTATTATTCATTTTTGCATCAGAAAGGAACCATTTTATAGTGCTGTGTCACTTCAAGAACGTTATTATTATTATTATTATTATTATTATTATTATTATTATTATTATTATATTTTAATTTAATGGTCCAAACCCTGTGATTTGCAATTTAAAATGTTAGTTGTCATGGGGTTTTTTGTTTGATTTCTTTTGTTTTTTGTTTTTTTTTTTTTTTTTTTTAATATATATATTCAAATTAATTTTCTGATCTGGGCTCAGGATCTGGCAGGGCAGGGGGGGCAGCCTGGGGGGCTTGGGCAGGGGGTTTTGGGTCTGCAGGGGCTCATCCAGGGGGGGTTTTAATCCCGGGGAGATCGGGCAGGGGGGTTCAGCCTCCGGGGGTCTCAGCCCCGGGGGTTTGGGGTGGGGTTTTCAGCCCCTGGGGGGGGGGGGGGTGTCTCAGCCCGGGGGTCTTAGCCCCGGGGGGAGTTCGAGCAGGGGTCTCAGGGACGAGGAGCTCAACCCGGGGGGGTTCGGGAGGGGTTTTCATCCCTGGGGGGTCTCGGACAGTGGGGTTTCAGCCCCGGGGGGGCTTGGGCAGGGGGGCTTCAGCACTGGGGGGGGGTTCGGGCAGGGGTCTCGGAGACGAGGAGCTCAACCCGAGGGGGTTCGGGAGGGGTTTTTTCAGCCCTGGGGGGGGGGCTCGGGCCGGGGGTCTCATCCTTGGGGACCCCCGCCCGGGAATCTCAACCTAGAGGGGCGGGGGGGATTCTCATCCCGGGGGTCTCATCCCACCCTTTCCCCCCCCCCATTCCCGCACCTACCCCCGGCTCCGCCGTCCTCGGGCTGCGGCTCCGCCGCCTCCAGCGAGCGCAGGAAAGGGATGGAAGGGATGAAAAAAAAACCCGAAAAACCAAAAAAAAAACCCCACCCCCAAGCCCCAGCAGCCCCCGCAGCCAGGGACCGGTCACCTGCAGCTGCCTGGGATGGGGACTGGGGGGGGGGGGCAGCCCCTGGAGGGTGGGGGGTGGGGGTGGGGGGGCTGAGCCTCCAGCGCCGAGGGGGGGTTGGGGGGGATGCGGGAGAAAAACGCTAAAAATCGGGAGGGAACGCGGGTGTTGTCATCCCGGGGGGGCTGCGATGTCCCCGCTGCAGGGCTGCTGGGGGGGGGGGGCGGGGGTCCCTGCCCAGGGCCCGCCTTGGGCTGAGATGGGCGTTAAGGTTCGGTTCGGCCCGACCCAGGCTGGGATTCTGTGGTCTCGGTGCTCTCCCAGGGATGCTGAGGGCTGGGGAAGGGACCCCCGGTCCCTATCAGCTCCCCAGGACAGCCGGGACGGGGGGGTGAGGGCCACGGAGCCACGGGTGGGCTAACGGGAGGCAAGGGTGGGCTAACGGGAACCAGGGATGGGCTAATGGGAGCCAGGGGTGGGTTGCCAGCCCAAACTGAAAGTATACTGAGCCTTGACATATATATATATATATATATATTCCTATATGGAATAGGTTTTAAATATATATATATGTGTGTATATATATATATACATAATATATATATGTATATATATTATATATATATTATATATTATTATATATATTTTATATATATATATAAATATATATATATATATTTAAAACCTATTCCAGTTGAGCTGCAGGCACTGGGATGGCTCCTGCCACAGCCAACACAGCTCAGGTGGGCTCTGGGCTTTCCCAGCAGCTCAATTTTCTTGTTTGTTTGTTAGTTTTAGTTGGAACATGACGTTTCCTTCAGGCGCATGTGGGAAATAGAAAAGAAAATAGAAAGGGAAAAAAAAAAAAAACCAAACCAAAAAAAGAGGGACACAGCCAAGCATTTCTGGATCTACCAGCCCCAGAAATAACCCACAGGATTTCTCAGGGTTGTTTGGAATAATTCACCACCGAGATGCTTTCTGCCCCGAGGAACCCCTGGGTGCTTCTCTCTGCAGCTCCTCTGTCCCCCACCCCCCAAAAAAAAAAACCCCAAACCCAGGCAGCAGGGACGATTTATCCCAAATTGTTTTGCACGTTTGCAACGAGACCCTCGAGATCCCCCCCCTTGTGCTTCACCCCTCTCCTCCTCCTCCTCCTCGGGCTGGAAGGCTTCAACAAGTAGGAACGTGTCCCCACCCCCCCAGCTAGAGGAAAGGGGACCCCAAGTTGTCCCCGCCCCACCCCGCACCCCCCCGGGAGGTGCGGGACGCACCCTGCATCCCCTTGGGGAGGGGGGGGTGAAGCCCCCGGGGCTCTGCCGGGGTGCCCTGGGGGGGGGGGACAGTCCGAGGGGTGCTGACTCACCTGCGGGATGTGTTGGGGTGCTGGGGGTGGCAGTGTTGGGGTGCTGGGGGGGGGTTGGTGCGGGCAGCAGGAGCCGAGGCTGCCCGGGGCGGAGCGGTCCCCGCGGGGTCACTTCGTCCCCTCGCCGGGGACAGGGACCCCCCCGCAGACCCCGCAGACCCCTTCAGATGGGTGCGGGCATGGGTGCGGGGACCCAAATGTCCTCGGGGGTGGCAGCAGTGGGGGCACCCACATGGGAGAAGGCAGCACGGATCATCCTTTGCCTTGGTTTTCTTGGCTTTATTTTTATTTTTTTTTTTGTCCCCCCCCCTTCCCTTCTCATGTGACCTTGTTGGGGTTTTTTTGGGATTGCTATTTTTGGGGGCTGGACTCCAGCCCAGGTGAAAACCAGGGATTGACTCCAGACAGGCTGCCTGGCCCCCCCCCCCTTCACCCCCCCCACCAGCCTCCCGGGACCTCGGGATGGGGTCCAGCCCTGGGTGCTGCTTCCCAGCCCTTCTCTTCCTGGAAAACCATTTCTGTCCCCAAATTGTCCCTGGGCTCTCGGAGGGTGACAGCAAGCAGGCTGTGGGCTGCACGGCTGTCCCTGGGCACCCCCTGCCCCCCCCTCCTCCCCCCCCCCAGTTCCCTGGACTGGGCACAGCTGCAAAGTCCAAGGCTCCCCAGAACATTTTGCCCTTTTTCTGCCTCTTTTCCCCCCAGAAACAGCCTGGCAGGAAGCTGAGGGGAGAGAAACCAGAAGGCTGCTTGCAGTTCGAGGCCTGACCACCCCCCCCCCCAAATACAGCTCCTCATCCCCCCCATGGGGGGGTCCCACTGGTGCTCAGAGGATGTGGGGGGGCATGGGGGGTGCTGGGGGTCCCAGTGATGCTCAGGGGGTGCTGGGGGTCCTATCGGTGCTCCAAGGACATGTGATGAACCGAAGAGAGGTTGGGTTTAGCTTTTATTTTATTTTTTTTTTTTTCCCAGCTTTTCCTCTCCTAAAAAGGAGGCAGCGGGACCACCAGAGGGCGCCGGGAGCCCGCTCCGTGCACAGCTGGGCACAGCTGGATGGGAGGGTTGGGGGGGGGGGGGGGGGGGGCACAGCTGGATGGGAGGGTTTGGGGGGGCACAGCTGGATGGAGGTGACAGGAGCGGGATGGGAAGGGGGTGGCACCTCTGGGGGGCACATCTGGGGGGGCTGGGGCAGAGCTGGCAGCAGGTCCAGCCGGCACCCAGCACATCTGGTAATCTGCACATCTGGTAATCTGCACATCTGGATGCACCCCCGGGTGTCTCAGGGCACCTGCAGCTGCTCCGGGCAGGGTTTCGCTGGCTTTGGGGGGCTGGGGGGGGGGGGGGGGGGGGTCAGGATGAGGAGGTGCAAGGTGAGAGGAAGGAGCTGCAGGGGGCAGGGAGGTTTTTTTCTCCTTCCCATCACCTCCTTCCCACCCCCCATTCCTGTCAGAACCAGCCCAGCGGTTCTGTTTGGGTTTTCCATGTCCTCAGCCCTGCCCGGATTCCCGGGATCCTTTGGCTCTTTCCCAGCCTCCGTTTCCCAGGAGGGAGCAATCCCCTTGCCCAGGAATGATTCCCGACCTTTCTCTCCCACCTCGGGGACTGAAGTTCAGGCTGCTCGCTGCTCCCAGCTGGGACTCGGGAGCCGATTCCCCCCGGGCTGTCCTGGATCCGCTTCCCGAGGAGGCTCCTCCTGTAATTACCTCGCTGGGCAGCACCCGGGCTCTGATTTATTTGAGCTGTGCCAAGGTTGCTTTTGGTACCAGCCAGATAGGGAACAGAAGCTCTGCTGCCTTTAAAGTCCTGCTATTATCAAGGACTGGCTTAATTACGGGTTTTAGCTAAAAATAGATCTAGTTAGCTTGACAAAATCCATTTTCCCTGCTGCCCAGCTTTGCTTCCTCCCTCCCTCCCTCCAGCTGCTGCACTGGGCTGATGCTTTCCCCTGCCAGCACCCCCCTTGTCACCCCTCCCAGCCTTCCCAAAACCTTCCCAAAGCCTTCCCAACCCTACCAAGACCCCCAGCTCATTCCCAGGATTTTCCCTCTGCCTCTTCCCTCGGGCTTTGCTGAGCTGCTGGGTGGACAGGACCCCCCCCCAGCCCCCCCATGGCTGCTGCCTGCTCCTTATCACCACTTCCCTCTTTCCTCTGATTGTTGTGTGGTTTCCAGGGGGTTTCAGAGCTGCCCCCCCACACCCTTCCCTGGAAGCCAAGCCAAGCCAAGGCAGTTTTCTTCCTGCTTGGGAAATGGTTTTGTTTAGCCCTGAAGGAAAAGTGGAAAAGTCCCCAGTGCTGGGGCCTGTCCCGGGTGGTCCCCACCCCACCCCACCCCCCCCCCCATGGCTCTTCTTTGGGGGAAGGGGGGGGGGGCACAGGAGGGAAAATCCAGGCCTGGGATGAGCCACCTGCTCCAGACACATCCCCTGCAGCTTCTGGTTGGTTCTGGAAACCCCAGAGTTGGATCAGGTCCAAAGGAGGGGCTGGAGCAGCTCTGCCTGGAGCCAGGCTGAGATTTGGGGGTGTTCAGCCTGGAGATGGCTCCAGGGAGACCTCAGAGCCCCTTCCAGTGCCTGAAGGGGCTCCAGGAAAGCTGGGACAAGGAGCTGGAGGGATGGGCCAAGAGGGGATGGTTTCCAAGTGGAAGAGGAGAGATTTTAGGGGAGACAAAAGGAAGAAATTGTTTGGGGTGAGGGTGCTGAGCCCCTGGGTGCCCAGGTTGCCCCCAGAAGCTGGGGCTGCCCCATCCCTGGCAGTGTTGAAGGTTGAATGGGGCTTGGAGCCCCCTGGGCTGGGGGAGGGGTCCCTGA